>NC_024795.2:29339661-29429876 GCF_000309985.2 Brassica rapa | reverse complement strand
TTTTTCTTGAAAAACGGAGACAACAAAGGCTCCAAACCTCTTTGAACATCATCATTGGTTAATGCAGGATGCAACTATGCATTAAAACAATATTGTCATATTTTTTGAAATTTTCTCAAAATCAATGTGTTAACCTTTTCGAAAATATTGAGTTTTTGGTAAATAATTTATATATTGAAGCCTATAATCTTTATTGTTGTTTTAAAATTTCTAACCACATTCTACATTTGTATTAATGTATTTTAAGTTATTTTTCATGGTATATGATAATCGTTATATTTTTTATCAATTAATTTAGTAAAACTTCGTAATACTCCCTAAATCGATGAAATAACTACTATTAAATAACTATTTTCTTGAAAAACGGAGACAACAAAGGCTCCAAACCTCTTTGAACATCATCATAGGTTAGTGCAGGATGAAACTATGCACTAAAACAATATTGTCATATTTTTTGAAATTTTCTCAAAATTCATGTGTTAACCCTTTCGAAAATATTGAGTTTTTGGTATATACTAAAGCCTATAATCTTTACTGTTGTTTTAAAATTTCTAACCACATTCTATATTTGTATTAATGTATTTTAAGCTCTTTTTCATGCTATATGAGAATCGTTATAATTTTTTTATCAATTAATTTAGTAAAACTTCGTAATACTCCCTAAATCGATGAAATAACTATTTTCTTGAAAAAAGTAGACAACAAAGGCTCCAAACCTCTTTGAACATCATCATATGTTAATGCAGGATGCAACTATGCATTAAAACAATATTGTCATATTTTTTGAAATTTTCTCAAAATCCATGTGTTAACCCCTTCGAAAATATTGAGTTTTTGGTAAATACTTTATATACTTAAAGCCTATTATTTTTAGTTTTTTTTAAAAATTTCTAACCACATTCAACATTTGTATTAATATATTTCAAGCTCTTTTTCATGGTATACAGGAATCGTTATATTTTGTTTATCAATTAATCTAGTAAAACTTCATAATACTCCCTAAATCGATGGAATAACCACTATAAAATAATAATTTTCTTGAAAAACGGAGACAACAAAGGCTCCAAAACTCTTTGAACATCATCATATGTTTGTGCAGGATACAACTATGCATTAAAACAATATTCTCATATTTTTTGTAATTTTCTCAAAATCCATGTGTTAACCCCTTCGAAAATATTGAGTTTTTGGTAAATACTTTATATATTGAAAGCCTATAATCTTTAGTGTTGTTTTAAAAATTTTAACCACATTCTACATTTGTATTTATGTATTTTAAGCTCTTTTTCATGGTATACGGAAATCATTATAATTTGTTTATCAATTAATTTAGTAAAACTTCATAATACTCCCTAAATCTATGGAATAACTATTTTCTTGAAAAAAGGAGACAACAAAGGCTCCAAACCTCTTTGAACATCGTCATAGGCTAGTGCAGGATGCAACTATGCATTAAAACAATATTTTCATATTTTTTGAAATTTTCTCAAAATCCATGTGTCCCCCTTCAAAAATATTGAGTTTTTGGTAAATACTTTATATACTGAAAGCCTATAATGTTTAGTGTTGTTTTAAAATTGCTAAGCACATTCTACATTTGTATTAATATATTGTAAGCTCTTTTTCATGGTATATAGGAATCGTTATATATTGTTTATCAATTAATTTAGTAAAACTTCATAATACTCCTTAATTCGATGGAATAACGACTATAAAATAACAATTTTCTTGAAAACCGGGGACAACAAAGGCTCCAGAACTCTTTAAACATCATCATATGTTTGTGCAGGATACAACTATGCATTAAAACAATATTGTCATATTTTTTGAAATTTTCTCAAAATCCATTTGTTAACCCCTTCGAAATATTGAGTTTTTGGTAAGTACTTTATATACTGAAAGCTTATAATCTTTAGTGTTGTCTTAAATTTTTAACCACATTCTACATTTGTATTAATGTATTTTAAGCTTTTTTCATGGTATATGGGAATCGTTATAATTGTTTTATCAATAATTTACTAAAACTTCATAATACTCCCTAAATCGATGGAATAGCCACTATAAAATCACTTTTTCTTGAAAAACGGAGACAACAAAGGCTCCAAACCTCTTTGAACATCATCATTGGTTAATGCAGGATGCAACTATGCATTAAAACAATATTGTCATATTTATTGAAATTTTCTCAAAATCAATGTGTTAACCTTTTCGAAAATATTGAGTTTTGGTAAATAATTTATATATTGAAGCCTATAATCTTTAGTGTTGTTTTAAAATATCTAACCAAATTCTACATTTGTATTAATGTATTTTAAGTTCTTTTTCATGGTATATGGGAATCCTTATAATTTTTTTATCAATTAATTTAGTAAAACTTCATAATACTCCATAAATCGATGAAATAACTACTATAAAATAACTATTTTCTTGAAAAACGGAGACAACAAAGGCTCCAAACCTCTTTGAACACCATCATAGGTTAGTGCAGGATGAAACTATGCACTAAAACAATATTGTCATATTTTTTGAAATTTTCTCAAAATTCATGTGTTAACCCCTTCGAAAATATTGAGTTTTTGGTATATACTTTATATACTAAAGCCTATAATCTTTACTGTTGTTTTAAAATTTCTAACCAAATTCTATATTTGTATTAATGTATTTTAAGCTCTTTTTCATGCTATATGAGAGTCGCTATAATTTGTTTATCAATTAATTTATTAAAACTTCGTAATACTCCCTAAATCAATGAAATAACTATTTTCTTGAAAAAAGGAGACAACAAAGGCTCCAAAACTCTTTGAATATCATCATATGTTAGTGCAGGATGCAACTATGCATTAAAAAAATATTGTCATATTTTTTGAAATTTTCTGAAAATCCATGTGTTAACCCCTTTGAAAATATTGAGTTTTTGGTAAATACTTTATATACTGAAAGCCTATAATCTTTAGTGTTATTTTAAAATTTATAACCATATTCTACATTTGTATTAATGTATTTTAAGCTCTTTTTCATGTATATCGGAATCGTTATATTTTTTTATCAATTAATTTAGTAAAACTTCATAATACTCGCTAAACCAATGAAATAATTATTTTTTTGAAAAACAGAGACAACAAAGGCTCCAAACCTCTTTGAACATTATCATATGTTAGTGCAGGATGCAACTATGCATTAAAACATACTGTCATATTTTTCGAAATTTTCTCAAAATCCATGTGTTAACCCCTTTGAAAATATTGAGTTTTTGGTAAATACTTTATATACTTAAAGCCTATAATCTTTAGTGTTGTTTTAAAATTTCTAACCACATTCAACATTTGTATTAATATATTTCAAGTTCTTTTTCATGGTATATAAGAATCGTTATAATTTTTTTATCAATTAATCTAGTAAAACTTCATAATACTCCCTAAATCGATGGAATAACCACTATAAAATAATAATTTTCTCGAAAAACGGAGACAACAAAGGCTCCAAAACTCTTTGAACATCATCATATTTTTGTGCAGGATACAACTATGCATTAAAAAAATATTGTCATATTTTTTGTAATTTTTTCAAAATCCATGTGTTAACCCCTTCGAAAATATTCAGTTTTTGGTAAGTACTTTGTATATTGAAAGTCTATAATCTTTAGTGTTGTTTTAAAAATTTTAACCACATTCTACATTTGTATTTATTTATTTTAAGCTATTTTTCATGGTATACGGAAATCGTTATAATTAGTTTATCAATTAATTTAGTAAAAGTTCATAATACTTCCTAAATCGATGGAATAACTACTATAAAAAAACTATTTTCTTGAAAACCGGAGACAACAAAGGATCCAAACCTCTTTGAACATCGTCATAGGTTAGTGCAGGATGCAACTATGAATTAAAACAATATTTTCATATTTTCTGAAATTTTCTCAAAATCCATGTGTTTAACCCCCTTCGAAAATATTGAGTTTTTGGTAAATACTTTATATACTGAAAGCCTATAATCTTTAGTGTTGTTTTCAAATTTCTAACCACATTCTACATTTGTATTAATATATTGTAAGCTCTTTTTCATGGTATTTGGGAATCGTTATATATTGTTTATCAATTAATTTAGTAAAACTTCATAATACTCCCTAAATCGATGAAATAACTACTATAAAATAACTATTTTTTTGAAAAACGGAGACAACAAAGGCTCTAAACCTCTTTGAACATCATCATATGTTAGTGCGCAACTATGCATTAAAACAATATTGCCATATTTTTTGAAATTTTCTCAAAATCCATGTGTAACCCCTTCGAAAATATTGAGTTTTTGGTAAGTACTTTATATACTGAAAGCCTATAATCTTTAGTGTTATTTTAAAATTTCTAACCACATTCTACATTTGTATTAATATATTTTAAGCTTTTTTCATGGTACATGGGAATCTTTATAATTTGTTTATCAATTAATTTAGTAAAACTTCATAACACTCCCAAAATCGATGGAATAACCACTATAAAATAACAATTTTCTTGAAAACCGGAGACAACAAAGGCTCCAGAACTCTTTGAACATCATCATATGTTTGTGCAGGATACAACTATGCATTAAAACAATATTGTCATATTTTTTGAAATTTTCTCAAAATCCATGTGTTAACCCCTTCGAAAATATTGAGTTTTTGGTAAGTACTTTATATACTGAAAACCTATAATCTTTAGTGTTGTTTTAAAATTTTTAACCACATTCTACATTTGTATTAATGTATTTTAAGCTCTTTTTCATGGTATATGGGAATCGTTATAATTTTTTTATCAATAATTTTCTAAAACTTCATAATACTCCCTAAATCGATGGAATAGCCACTATAAAATCACTTTTTCTTGAAAAACGGAGACAACATAGGCTCCAAACCTCTTTGAACATCATCATTGGTTAATGCAGGATGCAACTATGCATTAAAACAATATTGTCATATTTTTAAAATTTTCTCAAAATCAATGTGTTAACCTTTTCGAAAATATTGAGTTTTTGGTAAATAATTTATATATTGAAGCCTATAATCTTTAGTGTTGTTTTAAAATTTCTAACCAAATTCTACATTTGTATTAATGTATTTTAAGCTCTTTTTCATGGTATATGGGAATCGTTATAATTTGTTTATCAATTAATTTAGTAAAACTTAATAATACTCCATAAATCGATGAAATAACTACTATAAAATAACTATTTTCTTGAAAAACGGAGACAACAAAGGCTCCAAACCTCTTTGAACATCATCATAGGTTAGTGCAGGATGAAACTATGCACTAATACAATATTGTCATATTTTTTGAAATTTTCTCAAAATTCATGTGTTAACCCCTTCGAAAATATTGAGTTTTTGGTATATACTTTATATACTAAAGCCTATAATCTTTACTGTTGTTTTAAAATTTTCTAACCACATTCTATATTTGTATTAATGTATTTTAAGCTCTTTTTTATGCTATATGAGAATCGTTATAATTTCTTTATCAATTAATTTAGTAAAACTTCATAATACTCTATAAATCGATCAAATAACTACTACAAGATAACTATTTTCTTGAAAAATGGATACAACAAAGGGCCCAAACCTCTTTGAACATCATCATATGTTAGTCCAGCATGCAACTATGCATTAAAACAATAATTTTATTTTTTTTTGAAATTTTCTCAAAATCCATGTGTTTACCTATTCGAAAATATTGAATTTTTGGTAAATATTTTATATACTGAAGCCTATAATCTTTTTTGGATAATTTAAAGACTTTTAACTTTATATGATTAGGATGGTTCAAACATGTCCTACCCAGATTTTTCTAATGGGTCTGAAGACCCAGAGGTAATATATTGATTGATCTCTACATAACTGTGAGATAAGTTGGTTCCGATCATTAAGGGAATACATCAGATTATACTAATGTCTCTTATTTAATATCAAGATTATCAATAATTAAAAAATGTAATGTGACCAACTCTAGCAGATAGTCCATTTTTTATAAAAAAAATCACACATGGACAAGAAGTCATGACTTAGGGCCTGACTGGTTTAACCGCAGCGGTTGCGGTTGCGGTTGCAGGAGTTTGCGGATGCGGGTGGTTGCGGTTTCTAGCGGTTTTAAGAGATTTGTACGACTGGTTATGCGGTTAGAAATTTGTGCATTTGCGGGATACTTATGACTGGTTAACTACCAAATGCAGCAGCAGTTAAATAATAAATTAACAATATTTACATTTTATACAATTATAAAAATATCAAAAATAATAATATTATAATAAATATAAAATTTATATTTAGAAAGTTATAGTTTAAATTTTTTAAAAATATAGAAAATATTTTTATTTTAAAGTTTTATAATATTAATTAAAATTTAATTGATATATTTTAGCATTTTTATAATTTCAGTTTAATTTTTTTATTGAATTTTTTTATTTTTGTATTTATATTGTTTAGGAAAAAAAATAAATTTTTTTTATCCTCCCGCAAACGCCCGCAACCGCAAACGCTAGCTGGAACCAGCTTTTGAATTTATGAGGTTCAGAGCGATTTGGAGCGATTTGGAGCGGTTTAGAGCGGTTTGAGCGATTGTTGCAAAACGCCAGCAACCGCTACCAACCGCAAAAGCTGCGTTTGCGGGTGGTAGCGGGAAAACCAGTCATACCCTTAATATTTTGTTAGAATAGATGTTTTCAGACAAAGAAGCCCAAAAGCAATAATACATGTCGAAGAAACGCTTCCTCCACCACCCATATGGGCTGTTTTCTTGCATTAAGGCCCAAATAATCTGACAACCATAAAAGCCACACTAGATTGAACTGGACTTTTGAAAGCCCAAGTATCAAATGAGGACATTTCCGTCAAAATCTAATTGTAAAACGCTAAAACAAAAAGGTCATTGAAACGCTTAAAATTCAATTTAGCGGTAAAAAGCGTTTGGGGCGGCGTGATTGGATAAGAATTGAGACCGGCGTAAACAAGATGGAGAGACGTAAACAGACGAATGTGTTGATCATTTCACGATGGATTCACGACAAGGCCATCCCGAACCTGATTCCGAATCTCCTCCGGTGGCAGCTTCGAGTCCTCGCTCTCCGAAGCTGAAGGCTAGCTCCAAACTGAACCGATGGTCCATGGCCCGAGCTTTACGCTCCGGCGTCAAGGTCATTGACCGTCCGATCAACGCACCTCACCGTCAAGCAACGACGGAGGAGTCTGATAGGAAGACGTCTGCGGTCGACGGCGATGACGTGGCGGCGGGAAAGTCTATATATTTGGTTTCCGACGGGACAGGGTGGACGGCGGAGCACTCCGTCAACGCCGCGTTGGGGCAATTCGAAGATCGACTGGTCAATCGCGGATGTTCTGTCAACACACATCTCTTCTCTTGGGTACTTAAACACTTAAAGTCTCATCCTTTTTAAAAAAAAAAAAAATTAAAATGAGATCTCTGTTTTTTTTGGGGCAGGTGGAGGATGAGGAGAAGCTGTTAGAGATTATAAATCAGGCGGCGAAGCAAAAGGCGATGTGTTTCTACACTTTAGCCAATCCTTCTATGTCCAAATCCGCTAAAGAAGCTTGTGATCAGTTGGGAGTGCTTTCCGTTGATATATTGGGACCAATCATCGAAGGGATAGCGTCTCACTTGGGTGTTTCTCCATCTGGTCTCACCCGTGGAGCGCCCGGGAGGGTCAAGACTCTCAACGATGCTTATTTCAAGAGAATCGAAGCCATTGAGTTTACCATCAAGCAAGACGATGGGACTTTGCCCGAGAACTTAGGCAAGGCTGACATCATTCTTGTCGGTGTTTCCCGGACCGGAAAGACGCCGCTGTCCACTTACATTGCTCAAAAGGGTTACAAGGTCGCGAATGTGCCGTTTGTGATGGGTGTGGAACCGCCCAAGACGCTTTTCGAGGTTGAACCGAGGAAAGTTTTCGCGTTGACGATTCAACTTGTTGTGCTGCAAGCGATTAGGAGAACAAGGGCTAAAACGTTAGGCGTGGATACGGAAGGAGAGAACAGATACTCTGGCTTCGATCTCGTTCGGAAAGAACTTGATTTCGCGTCAAAGATCTATGCAAAAAACCCTGGATGGGCGGTAATAGGTAATAACAATAACAGCTGTTGCACACTCTGATTTTACTATTTTTCTTCATTCAATATCATCATAGTTATTCTTTGGGGGGGTTGCAGATGTGACGAATAAAGCGATAGAAGAAACCGCAGCTGTGATTCTGCGGCTGTACCATGACAGTAGCGACAGTAGTACTTCTGTACCTTGTATCTCAAAACGCTTCTAAGCGTAACAGTTTGCTAGAGTTTTCATAAAACTGCAACTTGTATGTGTTAAAATTGACGTTTTTGGATTCCTTCACGAACTTTTCTATAGGTAATAGTAATACTGTTTACGTCGTCACTTTAGTAAATTATTTCTATTTGATTATGATTTTATGATTGCTAGTTAATCTGTTCATCCACATGAGTAATAGCATGCTAAGACATGACGCTTGCTACCTAGAAAAAAGGTTAAAACGTAGCGGTCAAATGATGGTTGTAATTGGAAGAACATGCAAATAATTGTTTGCGATAACGTCCAAGACTCAAACATTTCGTTGACAAATGTTATACACGTTGCTATAACGTCCGAGAATTAATATATGTAAATACTTAATAAGATTAAAAATATAAATTTAATTAAATACTTACAAGTGTTTAATTAGTATACTATTTTAACATATGTTTATATTTTCTGTCTTGTTTCAAAAAAAAGTTTATATTGTGTGTTTTCCCGTAGTTAACACACAAATTAACGTTGTGTTTTTGAGATTTTGTAAAATTTGGCAGCCATTTCCTTCTGGTGCCAGTGGCAGCATCATGCATTTGAAAACAAAAACATAAGTATTATATCTATGCAAACATACAAATAGTATATACACAAACAAGAGACGACTTTTGTCAAATTGCCTTCATTTTATTTCTGTGAGCAATGATTTGAGCATAACAAACATCATAAAGACAACAAGCATTCCACCGCAGACCTATGATAGTCAACTACGTTTTGATGTTAAATTAATATCAATGTTCTAACCACAAACTCTCATAGTATAATTCACAATTTCTGTTTACATAATTCAGTATAAATACCTTCAGTCTTCATCAACAATTCATCACCAATTGAGCAAAAAAACAAAAGCTAAGATAGCTAAATAGCATTTTTTTTTTAATGGTTGCATCGAAGCGACTAGTGGTCTCTTGCTTTCTCTTAGTGTTGTTGCTAGCTGAGGCCAATGCACAAGGCTTGAAAGTAGGCTTCTACAGCAAAACATGCCCACATGCCGAGGGTATAGTTAGAAAGGTCGTGTTTGCTGCCATGAAGAAAGCTCCTACACTTGGTGCTCCTTTGCTCAGAATGTTCTTCCACGACTGCTTCGTTAGGGTAAGTGACTCTTGACTTTAATATACTTCATTACATCGCACTTTGTTATCACTGTGGGTGAAGCGATAGTCTAATGAGTGGATCATAAATATCAACAGGGTTGTGATGGATCAGTTTTGTTAGATTCATCGAACAATCAAGCCGAGAAAAATGCGGTTCCTAACCTAAGCCTTCGAGGGTTTGGCATCATAGACGATTCCAAGGCGGCTTTAGAAAAAGTGTGTCCGGGAATAGTTTCATGCTCTGATATCTTAGCCCTTATCGCTAGGGACGCAATGGTTGCAGTAAGTAACCTTCATATGATCAATCATAAAAAAAAAAATCTACATTAAAAGACTTCTTTGAATTAACTACGAATATATATATATATGTAGCTTGAAGGACCGTCATGGGAAGTTGAAACGGGAAGAAGAGACGGTAGGGTTTCTAATATCAATGAGGTCAACTTGCCATCACCTTTTGATAACATCGCCAAGCTTATCATTGATTTTCGCACAAAGGGACTCAGCGAGAAAGATTTGGTCATCCTTTCAGGTACGGACAAGTGAATGATTTAGTTTGGTATATGGAAAACAAATTATTTTGTGTTTTTTTATAAAGGTGGACACACTATTGGGATGGGACATTGTCCTCTAATGACAAACCGTCTTTACAACTTCACCGGGAGAGGAGACAGCGACCCGAGTTTGGACTCAGAGTACGCAGCTAACCTCAGGAAGAAATGCAAGCCAACAGATACAACGACGGCTCTAGAGATGGATCCAGGAAGTTTCAAGACATTCGACGTGAGCTACTTCAAGTTAGTGGCTAAGAGAAGAGGGCTTTTCCAGTCGGATGCTGCTCTATTGGACAACTCAAAGACTAGGGCTTATGTCTTGCAGCAGGCACGTGGGTCAACCTTCTTTCATGACTTTGGTGTCTCAATGGTGAAAATGGGTCGGATCGGGGTTCTTACTGGTCGTACCGGGGAGATCCGCAAGATGTGTCGTGTTCCTAACTAAGAGATTAAAAGAATGACGATCTCTCGCCGAGTTTGATTCTTATGGTTTGCTTCTTCCTTTTTAAAACGTTAAAAAACTATATGTGATTGGTGTTTCTTGGGAATAAAGCTGTATTTAATTTGTCAAACATAAAGCCTTTGTACTTTTTCCAAAAGAGATTGTATTATTGATTGTTCTGAATAAAAATCGTATATCTCAGTTATTACTTCCAGAGCATGTAGGTTCCTCGACGTATAGTCTTCGAAATACATAAAGTTCTTTAGAAATATTTCAGTTTATCAAAAGTTTCAATAAAGTTGCATGAACATTGAATTGATAAGCTTTATATGCATTCAATTTTTTTTTTCTTGCAAAAGTACATGTCATAAAGTTTTTATAAAATTGAGATAATCTTTAAAAAAGAAAAAGAAAATTGAGATCAAAATTTGAATTTAAAAGAATATTGTTTGCTGACAGAAAAAAGAAAGAATATTGTTTCTGAAATTCACTATGAGTAATGTATATGGTAAAAGCTATTAGGAGCATTACAATATGATATATATACTTATATCTTTTTCATAAGAAGTGTTATTTGAAAATTTTCCAAACATATTAAAAAGTATTTTAAAACTCTAATTTATCCTATGTTACTAAATAAATATATTTTTCTAATTAATAAAATAATAAGAAAAAAAACTGAATTCTTATTTAAAATTCTACATTAGAATTTTTTTTTTTTTGACAAATTCTACATTAGAAATATAAGAGGACATTTTTGTGAAACAAAAATAAAACCTCAACATTATTTACCAAACGGGAAGGTGTTTATCCTAATGCAATAAACTTTTCGGGAGGGTGATTACTATAAATTTTCATGTTTTAAAATGTAAAATGTCTATTATTGTATAGTGTATCTTTTAAAACATTTGGACGGTGTTCAACTATGAACCAGGTATAAAACTAGTAACAAAAACATTATAATCAGATGAACCACAAATATAAGAGATGAATATTTATGGTATATATTATTATTATTATTATCAAAAATAAAATATTATACTCTCATTGATTATCACGCGATGAAAGTGAGTTTATGGTGATATCTTCTCAGGGCCCCATTTGGGCAAAGAGTTCCTCTTCACATCGACAAGAGCAAGAAGGTTCTTGATATGCTAAGAAACCTCCGTCACCAGGTAGATATTTCGATCCTTCCTTGTAATTTTGGAACTGACTTTGATAGATTGCGTTTCAACTTACATTGTGAAAAAAGTCTTATTCTTTCTTTCTTTTTTTTCATATTCCGGAGCTGTTAGTGAGAATGTGATGAAGATATGGTGATTGTGCAAGGATCTGAATGAACTCGATGCTTAACTCTACTCTAATTAATCTGCTTTTGCTGGAGGCTGCTCTTGAGTATATTTAAGATGGGATGCATTGAATTGCTCTTTGCCACTTGTCTTTAAGATTCTTTCACTTCACCTAATCCTGTTACTCTTTCAGAGGAAGCTGGTCTCATCTATAAAAGACACCACTCCTAACTTGGATCATGCAAAACCTTCTGCCAAAGAAGACTATGGCTCTTCTTCTTCTGTGAGTGCAATTAAGAAAGAGGAGAATGGAAACGCTAGTGTTAGCCCAAGCAATTATGGCAAGTCATTTTTGAACAAATTACCAGAAGCTAACAAGACTTCTCCTCTAGAGAGAAGCAAACAAAGCTCAGCCTCTGTGCAATCTTCTTCCCCATCCGGTGTAGCCAGTAGTGGGAAACCTTGGTCTAGCGTAGTAGCCTCTAGTGTAGATCCTCCTTATAAACCGTCTTCTAAGCAAACTTCTTGTGACAACCCGCCCCGTGGGACTACCCGTCCATGGGCCCCAGGCTCACAGCGCTGCAGCGCACCGACCCCAACCCCTCTATTATGAGTTCTCTCTAACTCCATAATTAGGTTGTTGGTGAGCCTCGAACCCAGGACCTCACCCTTTAACAGCATTCCCACAGGACAAGCTGTCACCAATTGATCTGCAGATCAATTGGTGACAGCTTGTCCTGTGGGAATGCTGTTAAAGGGTGAGGTCCTGGGTTCGAGGCTCACCAACAACCTAATTATGGAGTTAGAGAGAACTCATAATAGAGGGGTTGGGGTCGGTGCGCTGCAGCGCTGTGAGCCTGGGGCCCATGGACGGGTAGTCCCACGGGGCGGGTTGTCACACTTCTGATCCTGTAACTCTCGTGCTGGTGCGTTTTGGTCAGATCCACTATCCTCTTACCTGACAAAAACACCAAGTATAAAGACCGAGGAGTACATGGAAACAAAAGAGGAAAAAACACATGAAGAAGAAGCCAGCAGTGATACTAATGAACCTGTGAGGGATGAAGAGAAGCCATCTCCACTGGCCGAAGCAAATGTCATGAATGTGATACTGGTAGCAGCAGAGTGTGCTCCATTTTCCAAAACAGGTCATGACTCCCCCTTGTTGTTTTGTTTGATTTGATAGGTGGCCTTGGAGATGTAGCAGGTGCTTTGCCAAAGGCTTTGGCTCGCCTTGGACATAGGGTTATGGTAATATTCATCACAGAGTGCAAGTTTCCGTCTCACTCAAACTTGTTAGTGAATATCATTTTTCGTTACTTTGCTTGTTAGGTTGTGGTTCCTCGGTATGCAGAGTATGAAGAAGCTAAAGATGTAGGGGTACGGAAGAGATATGAGGTGGCTGGGCAGGTATAACAGCTGTTAATAAATTAACATTTAAAATATTTGAGGTAGAGTGTATATTCATATGGAGCACACTTTACTTTACTGCAGGATATGGAAGTAATGTACTTCCATGGTGTGGATTTTGTTTTCATTGATAGTCCTGTGTTCCGGCATCTCAGTAATAACATTTACGGTGGAAACAGACTCGTAAGATTATTTTATTCACCCTCTTCTCTCCTTTCCATTAAAATAAAATGATCTTACTTCGTTCTTATATTTTAACCTGCTGATGGTAAAATAGGGTCGAGGACCGGTACATGATTTCTCATACGTGGATCTACCGGGGCATTACTTGGACAGCTTCAAGCTGTACGACCCTGTCGGAAGAGAGCACTTCAACATCTTCGCGGCTGGTCTCAAAGCTGCGGATAGAGTTCACACCGTTAGCCATGGATACTCCTGGGAGGTTAAGACCTTAGAAGGAGGCTGGGGTCTTCACAACATCATAAGCGAAAATGACTGGAAGTTTAGAGGGATCGTGAAGAGTTTTAAGATATATAGGACTTCCATCGAAGAGTTCTCAATAAATTTCTCGACAAACATTAAAATATAAAATACTGATTAAATATTATTGTTGGATATCTCAAACTTGTAGAACTTCAGTTCAATAGTTCTTGAATAAGAAGTAACATATATAGAAGGTGCTCTTAGTAACATGCCGTATTAATTGATAAATGTTTTGATTATTCTTTTTGAGGCTGATACTTAAAAAAACAAGTTACTACAATTTTCTCTTCATATCATTCAATAAGACTCACGTTTCTTTAATACACAGACACAATAACCACATAATGTCCAACTAACATATTGAACAAGTAAGTGGAAGACTTCCTCCCACCAATGTAGGGAGACACTACGCCATTTCTCTATTTCCTTTGACCAAATTGACACTGGTTTAATCTGGTTATAATTATGATCTTATCAGAGGCTTCCGCTTACGTCAACTCTAAACAAAGAGACTAAAACGTATGGCATACAATTGCATGTTACAAATACAATGGGATGGTTCAGCTGACATCAGCGTCTTTATTGTGTGATCATTCAGTGATTACCATTAATATTAAAGATAACCTCATGGATTACCATTGATTAAGTTGGACCCAAATAAGTTTTCTCTTTTGATTTGCCATCTTAAAATCACTCATATTTCAATTATTTCCTATATAAAACAACATTATGAGTCATTTCTTATACATTAATCATTCACATGTTACAATTTATGTTTCTCGGAAGTGTCATTTATAACAATAACAGTACAATTGCTTTTTTTTGTTGGAATATAATTACTACGCGGATAATTTGTTCGTTTGTTAATTAAAGAGAACATGATAGTTTTGAGAACTATGTCATCCGTTCATTATTCAGTATTACTGATTTGTATACATATGATTAAGGTTTGCTATCTTTTCCTTTGGTCAACATCCTAATCTAGAGTATACATATATATAAACCTATAAATTTTGGAAATCTAATCTATTAAAACTGAAATACATTTGATATTTAACCCTGATTTTTCTTAAATAATTACATGTCTATGCCACTGCATAAAAAACAAACTAGAGCTTGATCCGTGCACCCGCACGGGTATTTAGTTTTACCTTTTATAAACAAATATTAATATAAATTTCAGAACTTTATCTATATTAAATAATTGGTTAAGATGACATTTCAAAAACATAATAATTTTATAGTTTATATTGAGTAATTATATTTTATTTTTGAGATGTCGATCTTATCACTCATTTTTAGAATTTGACCCGAACATCCACACGAATGTATTTTTATTTTTTACGGATCATAATTTTATACTCTTCAACACTTATATTGGGTTATTTTGTATAAAAGTATGCATAAAATAATATATGTACATTTATGTTTATTAATATATTATATAAATGATTCTTTTTATGTGGTTTATATTACTAATGAATAATGAAAATTATAACTATATATCTTTAAAAATATATTGTGTTCTAAATTTAGTAAATAAATACTTAAATTGATTTAGGTGGCTTTATAGTTTTCTTATCATTTTTATTAATTAACTATTAATAACACAGTATTAATAAATCTACATCGTTTATACTTATTCCAATTATATAGGAATATCAAGGATAAAAAATGATGAATAAATAATTTTATATCATTACTAAATGGTAGACACTTATAGACAATATTTATTAGCTAGCTAGATTATAGGAAGACCCTAATTAATTGATTAGCTAGTTAAGTAGCAATCAAGAAATTTTGTCTCCTTGTATGCATTATTTAGCATAAGCGAATGCATGTTTGTTATTTGTCAACATCCTAATCTAGAGGACTCTAAGTATACCGCGTAATGTTGATACTATAAGATACTACAATTTTCTCTTCATATCATTCAATAAGACTTACGTTTCTTTAATAAGACTTACGTTTCTTTAATACACAGACACAATAACCACATAACTTCCAACTAACATATTGAACAAGTAAGTGGAAGACTTCCTCCCACCAATGTAGGGAGACACTACGCCATTTCTTTATTTCCTTTGACCAAATTGACACTGGTTTAATCTGGTTATGATTATGATCTTATCAGAGGCTTCCGCTTACGTCAACTCTAAACAAAGAGACTAAAACCTATGGCATACAATTGCATGTTTACAAATACAATGGGATGGTTCAGCTGACATCAGCGTTTTTATTGTGTGATCATTCAGTGATTACCATTAATATTAAAGATAACCTCATGGATTACCATTGATTAAGTTGGACCCAAATAAGTTTTCTCTTTTGATTTGCCATCTTAAAATCACTCATATTTCAATTATTTCCTATATAAAACAACATTATGAGTCATTTCTTATACATTAATCATTCACATGTTACAATTTATGTTTCTCGGAAGTGTCATTTATAACAGTATAATTGTTATTTCTAGATCCTGTTCAAAAAATATTAATAGTATATTTGACGATTTAATTAATTAAGAAATTTTAAAAGTTAATAATTATGTTTGATGTTTCTTTAAAATTATAAACTCTAATCTAGGAATATATCTAAAATTTTAAAGTTTTTATCATAATGTATTTATATATTTTAAAAAAATTCTTACTTTGTTCTTAATTTTTGCTTATTTTTTCTTGTTTTTATATTTGAGATATGTTCAACCGTTCCACTTGCACATGGTATTAGACAGCCATGTTGTGGTGTATTATTGTTATTCACATGTTATATCTTTTTTTTTGTCAACAATTTTATTTCATATCCAACTCACAGCAGAGTACTTGAAATATAAAGTCTGGTTTGCAAAAGCAACAGCTGAACATAATGTTGTGCGTAGATTATAAACACATGTAATAAGATCAACTTATTTCTTAAGTATGAACTCTCAGAACTTAGGAGAAAAGATTGTTTGTATTCACTGAACAAAGTATTACAGAGACGTTAAAGGACTCTCTCTCCCTACTACAACTTTGATCAATCCAATGATAAACATAACAAACTACTCTCTCCTCTCTTTTATAGACTCCTAGGATCTCGTGAATGCCCACAAGCGTTCTGCGTTTCCTCAAACGTTTGCGAGTCACGTCAGCACATCCTCGACAGGCCATGTGCTGCAGATCTTCTTGATAACGACCTTTATTCCTTTATTCTTACTCGACTCTACTCGCTAGCCAGCTGTCCTTCTCATCATTTCTCAGATGTTTGTCCTCTTCTCCTATAGTGAAACAGGATCGGAGGTCGTTCTGCTTCGTACGTATCAATACCCGGCCCTTCGAAATTGATCTTGTCCTCAAGGTCAAACTGTGGGAACTGATCTTTCATCACACTAACTTCTTCCCATGTGCAGTCATGAGCCGGCAACCCTTCCCATTGAACTAGCACCTCCTCCTGCTGAGTTTTCTCATTCCTTCTTTTCTTTAATACCGCTGCAGGCCCAGTTTCCAGCACCCCTTCCGACGATAATTGTGGTGGTATAGCCACAGTCTCCACCAACTCTCCGACCATCTTCTTGAGCTGTGAGACATGGAACGTTGGATGTATTTTGGTACCTTCGGGCAGTTTTAACTTGTAAGCGACACGCCCCACTTTTGCCAATACCTCGAATGGTCCATAGAACCTAGCAGACAGCTTCTCGTTAATGCGTTTGGCTAGAGTGCGCTGTCTGTAAGGACGGATCTTTACCAACACCATATCTCCCACTGTGAATTCAACCTCACGCCTTTTGATGTCTGCCTTTTCCTTCATCAACTGCTGAGAGCGATGGAGTTGCTCCTTAATGCTATCCAACATCCTATCTCGCTCTTTCAACTGTTCTTCCAACTCTGCATTAACCGTAGACCCGTTCTCATACCTTAACAACGTCGGAGGTACTCTTCCATACAGAGCTTGGAACGGCGACATCTGAATCGAAGTGTGATAGGAGGTGTTGTAACTCAGCTCAGCCCACTCCAGAAACTTAGCCCACGTTCTTGGCTTATCCCCTGCGTAACACCTCAGATACGTCTCCATACTTCTGTTGGTTACCTCAGTCTGCCCATCGGTTTGTGGGTGATAAGCGGTACTGAAGCACAGCTTTGACCCTGACAGCTTAAATAACTCCTTCCAGAACGAACTTGTGAAGACCTTGTCTCTATCCGATACTATTGTGCGAGGGAACCCGTGTAGTTTGATGATCCCATGCACAAAGAGTTGAGCGATTTCTGGCGCCGTGAAGGGGTGTTTGATCTTGATGAAATGTGCGTATTTCGTGAAACGATCAACCACCACTAACACTGCGTTGAAACCATCCGATTTTGGAAGTCCTTCCACAAAATCCATCGAGATATCCTCCCACACCTGACCTGGAATCGGCAGCGGTTGAAGCAACCCCCCTGGAGCCAGTGTGGAGTATTTCTGTCTCTGGCAAGTCTGACACGCCGCCACATACCTCCTTATATCCGTCATCATCCCCCTCCAGTAGAACAACTCTCCAATCCTCTTCTGAGTCTTTAACATTCCTCCGTGCCCTGCCATCTTACTGTCATGGTGTTCTTTAAGGATCACCCCCACCAACGGTGAGTCTCTAGGTAGCACTAGTTTCCCCTGCCTCAGTAAACGCCCTTGTACCCAAGAGTAGTCAGGGTGTTTAGAAGGGTCCTCTCTGAGCTCCGTTATTAACTTCTGCAACTCCACATCCTTGTCAACCTCACTGCCAATTTCTTCCAATTGTAAAGCAGTTGACACTGATACCGCATACAACTCCGAGACCTCAGTCTTGCGTGATAAGGCGTCCGCTGCCTTGTTCTCCAGTCCTGGCTTGTAAATTATATCAAACTCGAACCCCAACAGTTTGGTGAGCCAGCGCTGATACTCCATGTTGATCTCTCGCTGCTCCAGCAGGAACTTGAGACTCTTCTGATCCGTCTTTACTACAAACCTTCGCCCCAATAGGTAGTGTCTCCATTTCTGCACAGCGAACACTATCGCCATGAGCTCCCTCTCATAGACTGATTTGAGCTTCTGGCGAGCAGTCAACGCTTGACTGAAATATGCTATAGGCCGCTGTTGCTGCATCAATACCGCTCCCAACCCTACACCAGACGCGTCTGATTCTACCACAAACAGCTCCTCGAAATTTGGCATCGCCAAGACCGGGACAGTGGTCATGGCTTCCTTCAACCCCCTGAATGCCTCTGTTGCTTCCTGGTTCCAAAGAAACTGATCCTTCTGTAACAGAGAGGTCAAAGGACGTGCTATACTCCCATAGCCTAGCACGAATTTCCTGTAGTAGCCGGTGAGACCAAGGAACCCTCTCAACTCTTTCACTACTCTTGGTACTGGCCAGTTAACCATCGCTCGTATCTTTTCTGGATCCGCCGCCACCCCTTGTGCTGAGATCACATAACCCAAATACTCTACCTTCTCACAACCAAAGTGACATTTCTTCCTGTTTGCGTAGAGACGGTTCTTCTCCAGCAGCCCCAATACAATCTCCAAGTGCCTCTCATGCTCCTCCTTTGTCTTGCTGTAGACCAGGATGTCGTCAAAAAAGACCAGGACAAACCGGCGCAAATGAGGTCTGAATACATCATTCATAAGAGACTGGAACGTTGCTGGAGCGTTGGAGAGCCCAAATGGCATGACGAGGAACTCGTAGTGTCCGTCGTGCGTGCGGAAAGCTGTTTTTGGAACATCCTCAGCCTTTACCAGAATTTGATGGTAGCCTGAGCGGAGGTCGAGCTTCGAGAACACCACGGCGCCATGGAGCTCATCCAAGAGTTGATCGATCATTGGTATTGGGTACTTGTCTGCTATGGTGACTCGATTGAGAGCTCGATAGTCTACGCAAAACCTCCAACTTCCGTCTTTCTTCTTCACCAATAACACCGGACTTGAGAATGGGCTATTGCTTTCCTTTATAATCCCTGCTGCCAGCATCAGACCGATCTGCTTCTCAATCTCCGTCTTCTGTGCTTGAGGATAACGGAATGGTCTGACACTAACGGGACTGGCTCCTGCCTCCAGCAATATAGCGTGCTCCTTCCCTCTTGATGGTGGCAGTCCTGTGGGTACTTGAAACACCCCAGCGTACTGTCCCAACACGGCCTGCCACTCCTGATCGACGGTCACGGGAAATCCCGTTTCCCCAGCCTGCAATCCTCCAAACTCCACTACAATACCCTCTCCTTCTTCCTCCAACGTTCTCCAGATCGACTTCAAAGACACTCCTGCTGAGTGAAGGCTGGGATCTCCCTGTATCAGAACCCACTCCCCATCCAACCTGATTTTCATCCTCTGCAGTTTCCAGTTAACTCGCATTTCACCCAGTGTGTCGAGCCACTGTACTCCCAAAATCACGTCTGCTATACCCAGCTCCAGAGGCAGAAAACTCGTGTGAATGGTACAGTCTTGCAACTTCAACTCTACTCCCGTAATCACCCCTCTCCCTTGCACTTTAACTCCACCAGCCACCATTACCCCGTAGCGTGTTGTGTTCTTCGCTATGAGTCCCATTCGACTAGCCATCTTCTCCGAAATGAAATTGTGAGAGGCACCGCTGTCGATAAGGACAGTCACCTCCTCTCCTCCCAACTCCCCTTTCAACTTCATCGTGCGAGATGAGGTCAGACCGACAACAGAGCTAATTGAGACCTCTGCCACCACTGCCTCGACTTCGTTCTCCTCCTCATCTAGCAGCTCACACGGCTCTTCGTCGAACACCTCTTCCTTCCCATCGTCGTGCATAATCAATATCGTGAGTTCCGGCTTGGGACACTTGTGGTTCCGGAAGAACTTCTCGTCGCAGCGAAAACAGAGACCGGCCGACCTCCGTTGCTTGATCTCTGCCGGCGTCAGACGGCGAAACGGAGCCTTTACCCTATTGTGATAGGTCGTAGTCTTTCCCGCAACCCCTTTGTCCTTCTGCGGTGACAGGCTTGACGTGTAGTTGGGCTTGGACTTTTGTTGATTAGGCCCATTAAAGCTCAACTTATTAGTCGTCTCGTCACTGCGGTTATTGGGTTTCGGGTTACGGCCTGCTAAACTGGGGTAGGGTTTCGAATCGTCTTCCCCGTTGTCTCCCTCCCATTCTTCCACCTTCCGAGCAAAACTCATCATCTTTTGCAACGTCTTTGGCTCGAACATTCTCACTCCCGCTCGGATGCGTGGTTTTAACCCATTCATGAACGCCATTTCCAACACCGCGTCCGTCAGCTCCGGTGCGTTTGTCGCCAGCGATATAAACTCCCGACAGTAGTCTTTGACAGACCCTTCCTGTCGGAGGCGGAGGAGCCTCTCGCCGGCTGACGTATCTCTCGCCGTCGAGTATTGCTCCAACACCCTCTCCTTCAGCTGACTCCAACTCCGGAATGGGTCTCTATCACGCTCCCAACGATACCACAAAAGTGCGTCTTCAACGAAACACATCTTCACCGCTTTCAGCTTCTGTTCTTCCGTGAACTCACTGATCTCAAAATACTGATCCGCTCTCAGCACCCAGCTATCTGCTTGTTCGCCATCGAACAAGGGTAGCTCAAGCCGGCGGGCCAATCTTTTGTTCCGATAGTCTTCCTCCATCTGACTGGATCCCTGAGAAAACGCTCCCTTCCTCTCCGATCCTTCTTCCTCCACCGAAATCGGTGTCTGATCCAGGACCTGGCCGGCTTTAGTCGTTACCGGTGAAGATCCTTCTCCGACTGATGTTTCTTCTTCCTGATGAGCTTTTCCTTTGGCGGCTTCGAGCGAACGAGCCTTCTCTCTCGCCTGCTCGTTCTTCTCCTGCTCCAACCGGCCAAAGAAAGCGCTCATCTGCTGTTGCATCACCGCCAAGGTCTGCTCCATCGCATCGACCTTGGTCATGCTCTGCTCCAGAAGTGAGATGCGACCCATCTGCTGCTGCATCTGGTCCGCGGTTGATTCTGCCTTGTTTCTCTTTGGTGCCATCGTTTCCCTTAGATCTACGAGCTCTGATACCAAGTTAATAAGATCAACTTATTTCTTAAGTATGAACTCTCAGAACTTAGGAGAAAAGATTGTTTGTATTCACTGAACAAAGTATTACAGAGACGTTAAAGGACTCTCTCTCCCTACTACAACTTTGATCAATCCAATGATAAACATAACAAACTACTCTCTCCTCTCTTTTATAGACTCCTAGGATCTCGTGAATGCCCACAAGCGTTCTGCGTTTCCTCAAACGTTTGCGAGTCACGTCAGCACATCCTCGACAGGCCATGTGCTGCAGATCTTCTTGATAACGACCTTTATTCCTTTATTCTTACTCGACTCTACTCGCTAGCCAGCTGTCCTTCTCATCATTTCTCAGATGTTTGTCCTCTTCTCCTATAGTGAAACAGGATCGGAGGTCGTTCTGCTTCGTACGTATCAACATGATAACAGAGTGAAGAGAGGAACAAGGTTTTTGAAGCTCAAGAAACCTGTAATCTCATTCAAGTCAATCCCTAAGTGCAGGGAAGAGAAGGGGACGATTGAGTCCGGAAGAATCTAAAGTCTTGAGAGTCCAGTTGATATTGCTGGTTGAGAGGCTTTGTGAATCATCACCGCTTTGACGATGTGTCCAGAGCCCACACATACTCTACTCAATAAGCGATGGAGGACACGGGCTTGCATCCACATTTGCTCTCTCGGTTAACGATTACGGGACATGCAATCCACGACATTACGAAGCGTTGAATTACGGAATTCAATTTTAGTTACGTGACATGCAATCGAACTCAATTATCTTATAGTATCAACATTACGTGGTATACTTAAATTCCTCTATAGATTAGGATGTTGACAGATAACAAACATGCATTCGCTTATGCTAAATAATGCATACATTTATATATACATAGACAAAATTTCTTGATTGATACTTATTGTCTATAAGTGAAATCATCTACCATTTAGTAATGATATAAAATTATTTATTCATCATTTTTTATCCTTGATATTCCTATATAATTGGAATAAGTATAAACGATGTAGATTTATTAATACTGTATTATTAATAGTTAATTAATAAAAATGATAAGAAAACTATAAAGCCACCTAAATCAATTTAAGTATTTATTTACTAAATTTAGAACACAATATATTTTTAAAGATATACAGTTGTAATTTTCATTATTCATTAGTAATATGAACCACAAAAAAAATATTTTTATTAATTAATTATAAAATACAACAAATAAAAAACATATTTCTACGTTGAGCCTCCGCTCAAGTCACCTCCGCCACCGCTTTTGTCACCTCCGCCTCCGGTTCACCTCCGTATCACGCGTCCACTACCGGTAAGCTTTCATTCGTTAATCCCTCGCACTAGTAGAATAATTAATCCCTCGCACTAGTAGAATAATTGTCTAGTAGAATAATTGTCTATAGTGTAATAGACACGAACAGTCACACAAAAAAACAAGAGTGAATTAGTCTAAAAACCAAAAAGAATGTCGAAATTAGTTATCTACCAAGAAGGTGGAAAGTGGAGCGCGTGGTGTGTAAGTGAGTGGCAAAATGACGATTGTAACCCTATGTTTACATGGAGATATAAAATAATATTTTTACAGATTTTTATAGGTGTTAAAATGTTACTGTAGACAAACGAGAGTGAATTCTATCCTCTGTTCAAAAACGCGGCCGCGTTACCGATTTTGCGGCCGCCTACACGCTCTACGGATGATGAACGTGGCGATTATGCTTGATTCGGTTGTATTGTACAGTAACACGCGGAATTTCCAACTAGAGCGTAGAATAAGAAAACGCGGACGTCGAATTGATAAAACCCAGCTTTGTCCAAATCATGTAAACACTAGAAAAAGCTCATATTTTGTTAATTTTGGAGTGGAAACACGTGATTAGTATTTGTTTTACAATGCAAATGCTAAATCTATTTGATTATATGATGAAGTCGTCAAAACCTCGAGTGGAAACAATGGCGGCCGCAAACAGAAAAAAAAATAGGTCTGGGGAGAAGACGAACACAAAATTACGATTTTACCCTTACTAAATAAATGCGTAAATGTAACATAACAGTATACAGTGGGCGTCGAACCCTGTCCAGGTCGAAATTTCCAATGCACACTTACCAATTACGCTATAGAGAATCATTGTACACTTATAAACGTATAAATATAAGACCTTTACAAGATAACTTTTTTTATTGATCTGATTTTAAAATGATCAAACCTTTCACTTCTTCAATTTACAATGCATCAAAAACTACTTTGGCTACGTAAATTCTCTGTACAATTGTGAAACCATATTATATAACGACTGCATCTTAAAATGTTAATTTTATGTATAAAAATATGGTATTATATGTATAAAAATACAAAAAAATTCCGTCCCGCGTACTCTCCGATTTTTTTCCGCTTTTTCAATAAATCGCTAGGCCCGGGTGTGCCGCACGCGTAGCGCCTAGCGAGTTTCCGAACAAGGATTCTATCTACTGGCTTCTTTGATGCAAACGACAAAGTATGGTTTTTTTTTTGTGAATGAATGCAGGATATCTTGAAGCGCATGGTTTTGTTTTGCAAAGCCGCTGTTGAGGTAAAACCTCTGGCGCTCCAATATCATAATTTTGCTTTCTCCTTATACCAGGTTTGGTTTCTGTGTCCAGGTTCCTTGGTATGTTCCAGTGGAGGTGTCTGCTATGGAGATGGCAATTTGGCTTTCATCGCAAATGATTGGCACACTGCTTTGCTCCCTGTCTACTTGAAAGCCTATTACCGAGATCACGGATTAATGAAATACACACGTTCTGTTCTTGTAATCCACAACATTGCTCACCAGGTTAGTAAAAATTCTCCATTCCATAAAAATAAAAATGATCTTACTTCATTCTTATATTTTAACCTGCTGGTGGTAAAATAGGGTCGAGGACCGGTAGATGATTTCTCATACGTGGATCTACCGGGGCATTACTTGGACAGCTTCAAGCTGTACGACCCTGTGGGAGGAGAGCACTTCAACATCTTCGCGGCTGGTCTTAAAGCTGCGGATAGAGTTCTCACCGTTAGGCATGGATACTCCTGGGAGGTTAAGACCTTAGAAGGAGGCTGAGGTCTTCACAACATCATAAGCGAAAACGACTGGAAGTTTAGAGGCATTGTGAACGGTATCGACACAAAAGAATGGAACCCAAAATTTGATCTTCACCTGCACTCTGACGACTACACAAACTATTCCTTGGAGACTCTTCACATCGGCAAGCCTCAATGCAAAGCTGCGTTACAGAGAGAGCTCGGTTTACCTGTTAGACCGGACGTTCCTCTGATCGGTTTTATCGGAAGATTGGATCACCAGAAAGGTGTTGATCTGATAACTGTGGCGGTTCCGTGGATGATGAGCCAGGATGTTCAGCTGGTTATGTTAGGCTCAGGGAGACCTGATCTTGAAGAGGTCCTCAGACGAATGGAGTATCAGTACAGGGACAAAGCACGAGGATGGGTTGGTTTCTCGGTTAGAACAGCTCACAGGATAACAGCTGGTGCTGACGTTCTGCTTATGCCTTCGAGGTTCGAACCGTGCGGTTTAAACCAGCTTTACGCGATGATGTATGGAACCGTTCCGGTGGTCCATGCGGTGGGAGGGTTGACTGATTCATGCTTTGGGAAACTGTTTGTTGACGTATTTACGCGATGAAGTATGGAACCGTTCAGCAGGTAAGCTGATTCATGCTTTGGGAAACTGTTTGTTGACGTATAGAGAGTATAAGGAGAGCTGGGAAGGGCTTCAGAGAAGAGGGATGACTCAAGATTTGAGTTGGGATAATGCTGCTGAGAATTATGAAGAAGTTCTTGTTGCTGCTAAGTATCAATGGTGAGAGTTAATAAATAAAAGTTCTTTTTTTTTCTTCTTTTAGTGTCTGTAAAGAATCTGTCTTTTGGAATTGTTAAGAAGCATAGTTGTGTAGATTTTGTGAAAGCTTGGCAAATTAGCATGCTTTGTAAGCTCCTTGTGGTAAAGGGTCAGCTTCTTTATAAATCTCTCTTGCGCTCTCTCTAAGGTAACACTAAAGTGATAGACTTGACAAAGTGGAACAATGGTTACAAGTGAAGAAAACAGTAGTTTATAATATTAAGATGGGAATAAAACAGGTGAGGAAGTTCTAGAGAATTTGCCACCATTGAAATCAATGTTGTTGAGCTTGTGTTGACACCATTTGAGGTGAGAAGATGAGACCAAAGACATTTGTAAAACTCTAGACACAAGCTTTAACTCTATCTTTATAAATGTTACTAACATAGAGTTTTCATCTTCTTTCATGTAAGGAGATTTCTTCTTCTTCTTGAACCAAATCTTCTTCTTCTTCTTCCCTTGTGCCTCCTTCAATGATTGTTCCTTCTTCATAAATCCAGATGTTTTAACATTTTTAGTAAGAAAAGTAAAAAATTTGGAAAAGTACATTTTTTTGAAGATTTTTACCTTTTGGAGTAAATTTTTAAGGTTAAGAAAAAGCATAATGTCTCTAGGATCTTCCACTTCCATAAGAGGAGAGTTGACGAATGAGATTTTAAGTCTTTCCCAAACCAAAGGCCTCTTGATGTCTGCTTTCACAAAGTCATAGAAGACTGTAATGCATCTCTCTATTGCTTTCAGCACTTGTTTCTCATTACTCTCTCTTCCACCTTCCTGTGGTCCCTTCCTTTTATATCCTTAAAATGACAACAACAAAAAAATGACCAAAACGCTTAGATACGTTAGTTAAAATAAACTTGGAAATTTATATATGAAAAAAAATCTAGGATGTAATGTGAAATTATAAGACAAACTCAAAATGAATTGAACAAATTAATCATTGACATTTCTTTGAATCATGGTCGCACATTTTTTCTTGGTTAACATATAGAGTTGACAATTCTTCGAGATTTTAGTTGAATAAGACACGTTAAAATAGATAAGGTTGTGTGTTCTTGTTGTGAGTTGTGTGACTTATCTACCAACCTACGTCAAAGGATTATGTCGACACATTACATGTTAGAACCGAAGTTTGACTATCACTAATGCAAATTACAATTCCATATTGTATGATATTTAATTTATTTGCAAGTATATTTTAAAACTAATTGATAGATTCGTCGTATCTAAAATGAAAGCTGCTTGAAATTTTAAAACCTTTCTTAAGGAGCTTAGTCATTACTCTTTTGATTGTCAAGGAACCTGTTAAAAACTTATAATTGGCCGCAACTTATATACTATTATGTAAGAAAAAAAGAGAATAAATGAATAATCAAATAATAATATTACTAACAAAAAATGAGATTATGGTTTCTATGATTCCAACCAACGTAATTAAAAACTATATAGTATGAACTCTCAATTCATACACGATGTAACCCGCCAAGAAAAGTAGTACATATATATAAGTTTATAGAAAATTCTTAGTATTATTAATAGGGATATGATGTGAATGTTTATGATAAATAAATAAATCAATCAGTTACCTGAAAGTCTTGGGACTTGAAAGAAGCTCATGAGCTCAAACCTTCTTTGAACAAAGCTCAATACCCTTTTCCCTTCACACCTTTCATCTTCCAAAAATCTCTCTAATAAAACCTGAAACTTCTGAAATTCTTTAGAGATATCATCTTCATATGACCCGCCTTTCGAATCAGAGGCTTTCATTCTATCTCTCACTGTTAAGTACTGATGCTGGAGAGCTTCCCATGATAAACATGATTGAGCAATATAAACTAGCTCAAGATCCTTCTCTATGCTTTGTTTTAGCCTCTTCTCTGCTGTTATTCCCCATAAGCTCAAAGTACTTGCCGTTTCTTGGTTCATCATCACACCTAGGAATGATAATAATGGATTTTAACATCAATGACATTATGATATGATATAAACTGTAACTTGTAATAAAATGACATGGTAACTTGTAATAAAATGACACGCGTAGAGTAAGTGTAGATTACGGTCGCTAACCAATAAAGGGAATAAAATAAAAGACTTACTTAGTCCATATGTTCTATCGCGGCTTAGGATGTCATACCATCTCATTCTTTGGCAGTATGTATTGTATACTTCATTGGTTTCATCATCTTCATCTCGATGAGTTGGATTCTCTATTACAATCGATTCTTGTAGTACTGAATCCAAGCTTGATATAGAAAAAGGAGAGGGTTGATCTCCATCGCTATTGAGTGAATTTATATCATCACTAGCTTCTAGAGAAGATAGATAGTTCCCAACGTTTGAGGTAACAATATCTTCCTCTTCTTCTTCTTCTTCTTCTTCTTCTTCTTCTTCTTCATTGTTGACTAAAGGAAATATATTTTCTTGATCCATTGGCATGGTCTGAAGTTCAAACTCAAGATTATTCTCCACGTTCACAACGTCAACAAAGTCAATAGTGTCTTCTTCCTCCTCGCTTTCCTTAGCATCAAGAAAATGAACAGCACCATCTTCTTGATCAAGTTGACTGCAAAAATCTTCATCTTCAAGAATCTTGCCTTCTTGGAGAACTAGAAGAACTTTTAATTGACTATCAACTTGATGTTTAAACGAAAAGCTAAAGGAAGGAACAGGATTATGAATTCTCGTAGAAAGTTCGAAATTAACAAGGGTGTTCTTGTTCTCTTGCCTAGACACAACATTATAAGTAACCTCCCTTCTACTCATAATAACTCGTAGAAAACTATTAAATAGCTTTGAGAACGTGACCAAGAACGATAAAAAGGAGCTGTAAGACGCTTGAAAGTATGGGACAAGCCATAAAAGGAAGACAGAGAGCCATAGAAGAAGTTGACAAAGAAAGAGAACAAGAGGGTGCATGTATAATCTCATGTAGGACCATTTCAAGAAACCATCCTGAATCACAATGGATTCTATGATTAGCCAACATGATGAAAGTAAAGCCATCAAAGAGGGAGGGGAGAGAGAAAGAGAGGCACTCAAGAGAGTGTCTTTATAAAGAAGAAAAAAGAAGAAGATGACGATGAAGAAGAAGCTGCCTAGAAAGAGCCTTGTTGGAAATTTTGGCCTCAGACGACTAATTATTAATAATAAATAAAGTTGTTCAAAGGTCAAGTCATCTTGAGTGTTTGATGCAGTTTTTGGTTATAAACATGTTGGAAAATATACAGATTTTTAATTAAACTAAAACCAATTTGTAACAAATAAACGTTGTATTATTTTTCACTAAAACCTAGTATAAGTTATGTATTAGGCTATAACTGTATTTTAAAAATTATAAGAGCCAAGTTGAACATTGCGGGTTTCTACTAAAACACTGGTGAGATTGGACTCCTTCAAAGGTGACCAAGAAAGAGGACATTGCCAGGGACCTCTCCAGGACTCTGATTGTTGACAATCTCATGGCGATTAGAGTACTGAATATAAACAGTCTTCCCTCGAATCTGAGCCGGCTCTGAAGACGAAGCATAATAAGAAACCATTGATATTGCCTGATTCACGTCACCCTGCAAATGAATCAAAGTATACAGTTTTGTATCTGCGTATACCTGAACTGAACTGTGAGCTCGCCATCTCTCCGGTAAAAAGGCGCGGGCGCTCAAAGGATTCTCTCTCTCTCTCTGTACAGCTAAAATATCTGTAAAAATTGCAAATCAGTCCCCTAAAACAAATTACTATGCTTCCGGATAGATAGATACCCATGCAATGACGTGACTATAATAGCCCATTTAGCCTATATATTAAGGGCCCAATAGTCCAGTACATTTTAGTTATCTCTCGCCGTGGTTGTGTGTTTGTTTTCTTCGTTTTTGTTCCTTTCTTTTGTTGTTGTTGTTGTGATCTTCTCAATGGATTTTGCTTGCCTTGTCCAATACAATTTTTGATCAATTTATTTTAAAATAATGTGACCTCTTTAGAGAAATTCCAAATCAAACCTAAAAGCTAATAAATTTGAGCTGTTTCTTGGCCCTACATGAACTAACTGTTACTTAACTCTCATATCCTTAGTCTTGGATTGGTCCAGAGGGTCTCAAAAGTCGTCACTCGTCACTACTATTTTGTGAAGGTACTCTTCCATTAATTCTGGTTTAAATTGTATTAATATTAACTTAGTACTGTACTAAGTTTGTTGCACTCTTTTTCTAATCTGTGTGGCTTATTTCTTGCCGTAAGTTCTCTCAAGTAAATGATCCATATGCTTGGCTTGGCCTACTGTGGTTAATGTCAAAGTTGTATGTTCGGTTCCTTCCTTTTTGTTTACTTTTAGTTTGGATGATTTAGGGTAATGTCTTGCTGAAGATAATGATGAAAGGTTGGTTTAGCTGAGAATCACCAAGTTTGAGTTGGAAAATGGTAACAGTTTGTAGCTTTTCATGTGTGCGACTTCTTGTTCTCCTACTGAATTTCATACATGTGAACGAGCATACTAATGCAAAAGACTTGGACCATTGATATGAAAATTTAAGAAATTACCATGGTACTGAGCTGGTCCAAAAACTGATGATGAAGGAAAGCAAATGGTTAACAGTTGACTTTAAAAGCTTTTACCTCTCTTCTTGGCTCATTGGTTCTTACTTCTCTCAATTTTTGCTTGGGAGGTTCAGCTACGTGGATGGATGTGATCTTCACAAGTGGCATAATCATCATCATCATCTGTGAAGCTTAGCTTAGTGACTACTGTTTGGACCATAAGTAGAAGCTGTCACAATGAAAATCAGCAAGACATTTAAAGGAGGTGGACCATTGTACTTTACATCTTTTGCAGCCACTGTGATATTTTTCCAATTCTTGTGTTATTAATACTAATATTGGTAGAATTCTTTAGGCCTATGATTGTCTTATGGTTTCTCTTAGAGTCGATGAAGATACTATCTTCTCGCCCTACAAGCTAGGAGCCCACCTCAATAAATTCCTTCTCTTGTTGATGCCATGGAACACACTAGGATACTCTTTCTTTGTTTGGTCTAGTAAAATCTATTTAATGTCACCGTCACCACCATAAATCGTCTACCTTTCTTGGCAGCCAAAGTTTACCTTTGTCGACAACATTTGATCACTTGTAAACTAACCAGTCCATGCATGATATAGAAAAACTCAAACCGTTTTGGTAAAAAACGTTGCATGATGAACAGTTGAGAAACAAGGTATATGATCTGAGTTAATCAGTTTCCTCAGCTAGGCTTATGATAAATGTTGTTGCAGACATCATATATAATCAATTTTTTTGTAGCTTTTGTGATATGCTACTGTTTTAACGGTAAAAAACTAAATCGTAAATGATGACTTTTACCTCACCCAGTTAGCTATTTGGTGGTTAAGCTGGATGCTTTTGATTATTCATTGTCTTTATTTGTTTATCTTTGTGATAAAATGGATCTTTTGATGACTTGACACCAAGAACAGTGTACCAGCTAGTGGGACTTTCATTAAATGATGAAGGAATCACACAAGGAAAAGTTGTTTATCTCCTTTCTTCTTGCTCCCCACCACAAAAATGCTTTATCTGTTTAGTAACAAGGTTAAAAATCTCTTCCAAAGTTACTGTGGCCTGCATGCTTAAGCAGTAAATTTTCAAATATCTTGGTTTTTACCGCGGTTATAGCCTTCTGAATAAAGAAGAAGTCTATGTTAATGCCATGATAGACAACCAACTAATTACTTGCAACTACTATTATTAGAGTCTATAGATCGTAACCAAAAAATTTGCTCTAAGTTACTCCAAATCTCATCAATTCTCTCTGTCTGATTTGCTTTTCCAGTTATAGTGCCAGCTTCCTCTTCTTCACCGCCATTTAACAGCATTTACTGTTGTGGAGTCCCTAGTAAAAGCTAGCAAAAATGTGAAAGAAAGAAATCAACAAACACGTTTTTGATAAAGGAGTGTAACTAATTACGGTAACTAGTTATAGCTAAGAGAGAGAGAGAGAGAGAACAATGATCACTTTGTAGCTTTCAAGAAACCATACTTTATTAGGATACCAGTCATAAGAAACCTAGAGCATCTATGGATAGATGAAAACTTACTCCAGGTTCTGAAAATTAACCATTTACTTTGTGCAATAAGATGGCTAATCTTTGGGTGCTCTGTTGAATCGTTAAAAGGAAAATTAAGTGTTAGAACCACAAGGGTAATAACTCATCTCGACCCCATCTAATTGAATGTCAATCCATGTCAAAGACCGTGGGAAAGAGGCTCTTACAGAACCTAAATAGAGACATCTTCTGTTGTGTCTCTCCCTCTATAAATCAAGACTCAAGCCAAGAGAGCAGCTTTTGTGGACCATCATGATCATCTAATGACTACTACTACTACCTCATACACTACATTACACCATAAATCACGTTGAAGATATGTTATAAGATAACAAAAAGAAAAAGCCTCTCTCTTCAGTAGCTTTAGCATAATTTGTAATGGGAAGATCGCCGTGCTGTGATAAGGCTGGGCTAAAGAAAGGGCCATGGACACCAGAAGAGGATCAGAAACTCTTGGCTTACATTGAAGAACATGGCCATGGAAGCTGGCGCTCTTTGCCTGAGAAAGCTGGTAACTAACTTCCACATTTCTTTTATCTTCTTCTACCTCTATTCAAATCTAATTTATCCAAACTCCATGTAGGTCTCCAAAGATGTGGAAAGAGTTGCAGACTGAGATGGACTAATTACCTAAGACCAGACATCAAGAGAGGCAAATTCACTGTACAAGAAGAACAAACCATCATTCAACTCCACGCTCTCCTCGGAAACAGGTGAGACTCAATCACCTTTTTTGTCATTTCTTGATCTCTGATGTGATCCTCTTGATTTTTCTAATAGATGGTCAGCGATTGCAACTCACTTAGCAAAAAGGACAGACAACGAGATAAAAAACTACTGGAACACACACTTGAAGAAACGTCTGGTTAAAATGGGGATAGATCCAGTGACTCACAAGCACAAAAACGAGACTCTAATGTCTTCCACAGGTCAGTCCAAGAGCGCAGCAGCCACGCTTAGCCACATGGCTCAATGGGAGAGTGCTCGTCTCGAAGCTGAAGCAAGGCTAGCTAGAGAATCAAAGCTTCTCCATTACCAAAACAACAAAGCAGCGGCTCCTAATAATTGCTTGTCTCACAAGGCATCATCAACAAATTGGACAAAACCAAACCAAGGTAATTATGATCTTCAAAACTAAATATTTATTGATAACTTATATATACAAATGATGAATGTTCCGACAGGAAAAGGAGATCAACAGCTTGAATCACCAACGTCGACGGTGACGTTCTCCGAGAATCTCCATCTGATGATCATGCCTTCGGGAGAGAATAACAACGAATCCTCTGAGATTCAGAACATGACTGAGTTCGCCTTGTCTTCTTCCACCTCCTCCGATGTCAAAGATTCCGATCACGACTGGATGAGGCAGATCAACTGTCCGGCAGAAGGAATTGAAGAAGGATTCACCAGCCTCCTTCTGCTCGGTGATTCAGGTGATCGGAGTCTCTCCATCGGTAAAAAAGACGAGGAGACCGTTGCAGGCGCGGTCGAGGTCAATGAGAGTGACTACAGCTACTATGAGGACAACAAGAACTACTGGAATAGCATTCTCAACTTGGTTGATTCCACACCGTCCGATTCATCAACCATGTTCTGATCTAATGGTCCACTTTCATTTGTAATGTCGATAGCTTCCCAATACTTTTCTCTTTTTTTTTCTTTACTTTATTTACGTAAAGGGTGTTGGAATGAAACTTCATGAAAATGACCATTTTTACAACAACAAAAATATTTCACATTCCAATGTTTTGATATTTGCATGATAGCAAATCCATTTACAATACAATGCTTTTACGTTGAATACGTCTTCAGATTTTCTTTTTAACTTTGAAACTAGTTTTCAATACTTTAATATCCATGTAAATTATATGAAACAGAGGGAGTATGAACCATGTTTAATACTTTTACGGTTTTACCTCATCTTTGTTGCTCATCATTCTGAAATTTGTATGTAAAGAGATGTAGAGGGTGTACTTAAAAATCAACACGTTGACATGTCTGAGTCAAAAGAAACAAAATTTAGTGCTTGGTAGTTTCATGTCATTTTCTTTATAATAAATAGATTCAATTAAACTAAATTTACATAAGAAACTGAACAAAGGTAAATTCATCGTTTCTTTAAATACAAAAATGCACTCTTCTTGGATATTAATTTGTAGATTTTGTTATATTAAGCCAAGTTTGGATTCATTTTTTTGAGTGTACAAGAAAAAAGTGGGCGTAATAAGGCTCTCTATATGGGCTTAAAAACAGTTAAATCCGTTCGTGAAGAAAAAGGCCTCCACCTTTTTACGTTAAAGAAAATAGTAGGCTGCATGAGAGGGACCAATATGAACATAGCTTTGTGGTAAGAAAGCTTAACGTTCCGAATCCTCAAGGCCTTGGTTCGAATATTGGTCATCACCATCTTCTTGATCTAACAGTCTTACGCTCTCTCTTACAACATGAAAGGCATTCTCAAATGCCTTTTTTCATATGAATGGCTTATTGGGTTATGGTGTCTTTTTTATTTTAATCAATTTGAGAAAAGCTCTGTTTTGTTCTTCCTATGAAGTCATGCCCTATTCTTCAACTCTGGTCTGGGCGGAGATTGATTCGCCATCTATACTCTGCCCTTGTTGTTGGTCTGCTATTGTCTTTTGATATGTCATCCATCTACCCTTTAGTTTCTTTATGTAAAGATAGTATCCAATAATAATTCACAATCCAAAATGATTCCAACTGCATTCTCTTGGACAATGCCTGAGTACATTCTCACATTGATGCTCCTCAACACACTTTTAAAGCCATGTAAGAATCTACTCTCAACCTATGAATCGTCTCCACATCTTTTCTCTTATGGAATCTCACACCCTTTACTAAATTCTCAAATAGCATCTTATTCAAACAAAAAAAAAAGTCTGTTTCGAGCTTAAGGACAAGACACTAAAACGTACGTTACATCAAGAATCCATTTTCTTGTCATTTTGATTCATTAATTAATTATATAATTTTAATTTAATTAAGTAACGATGAATCATCATTACCACAAGTGTGTCTGAATATTTTGGGAAAAGACGAAAGCAGCTGATGACTCTTTGCCACGTCCCCCACATTAACGATTATTAACAAGAGAAAATAAAAAAATTGTGCATACAAGCAAGCAAGCAAGAGCAAGGAGAAGAGAGCGAGAGAATCTCTCAGAATCTGGGTATTGAGCTCATCTCTTCATCTTCTTTCCGTTTCCAATCTCAATTTCTACTTTTCTTAGCTCAGAAATTTAGGTCCTTTTTTTTTGTTTCTTTGCTGCATTTCGACTTATCTTATTTTTGCCAAGCTCGATCTCTCTGAAATCTTCTATTTTCGGAAACTAATCGTCTCTCTTTTTGATGTTGAATTTGCAAATCCGAGTGTGTTTGATCGCTCTTTGGAACCGTCGTTTATGTATCAGATACGAGAGAGATCCAATTACTTAGAGATCTAATTATTGGATTGTTAGGGTTCTTATAACGAATTGAGAAATTGCTATTTTTAAGCTCTATCATAGCAAGAATCGGGAGAATTAAGATTGAATAGAGTTTGGTTTAACTCATAATTAAAAGTTTATATTCTCGCTACTGAACATTACTTTTACAGTTTGTTTCAAAGTCTTGTGTAGTAGATTTAATATTAGCTCTTTGTGTAGAAAATGGATGGATCAGGAGGAGGTAGAGGTGGCGGCGTGGAATCGATTCTACCAAACTACAAGCTCGGGAGGACTCTCGGTATCGGTTCCTTTGGCAGGGTTAAGATTGCTGAGCACTCTTTGACCGGTCATAAAGTTGCCATCAAGATCCTCAACCGTCGCAAAATCAAGAACATGGAGATGGAGGAAAAAGGTACACGATATGCTTTGGAGATTAGCTTTCTTTTGATCAAATCTCATTCATTTCCTGTTTTCTCTTTGGTGCAGTGAGGAGAGAGATTAAAATCTTGAGACTCTTTATGCATCCTCACATCATCCGTCTCTATGAGGTCATTGAGACTCCCACTGATATCTATCTTGTCATGGAGTATGTCAACTCTGGTGAGCTTTTTGACTATATTGTAGAGAAGGGTAGACTACAGGAGGACGAGGCCAGGAACTTTTTTCAGCAGGTAATTGTTTTTCTTTTTATCATTTTATTTGAGAGCTAGCCATGAGTCATGACTTGACTTTGATGTAGATAATATCTGGAGTGGAGTATTGCCATCGGAATATGGTTGTTCACAGAGATCTTAAGCCTGAGAACTTGCTTTTGGACTCCAAATGCAATGTGAAAATTGCTGATTTTGGACTGAGCAACATTATGCGAGATGGTCACTTTCTGAAGACAAGCTGTGGTAGTCCCAATTACGCTGCTCCTGAGGTGAGTTATTTAACCTTCATGTATCTGAGGAGCACTGTCTATATATAGGGAGTATTCTTGGAGATCAGTTTTAATCGAGATCAGTCAATTGTTTCAGGTCATTTCGGGTAAACTATATGCTGGCCCTGAAGTAGACGTCTGGAGCTGTGGTGTGATACTCTACGCTCTTCTTTGTGGGACTCTTCCGTTCGATGATGAGAACATTCCAAACCTTTTTAAGAAGATAAAGGTACTGCAAAACATGTCCTGTTACTTGAGATCTTTTAGTTATATTTGGGTTCTTCAAGTTATATATTTTCTCTTTACGTCTTTTAGGGAGGGATATATACTCTGCCTAGCCATTTATCTGGTGGTGCTAGAGATTTGATCCCCAGGATGCTCGTGGTGGACCCCATGAAAAGAGTAACCATCCCTGAGATCCGGCAACACAATTGGTTCCAAGCTCATCTTCCTAGGTATTTAGCTGTTCCTCCTCCGGATACGGTGCAGCAGGCCAAAAAGGTGAACCTAACGTATCTACTCTTATTTTCATCAGAGATTGTCTCTATTCCCCTTTTATCAAAATAGCTTAAAAGCATTGGTTTCATTTTGTAGATTGACGAGGAGATTCTACAAGAAGTTATCAATATGGGATTTGACAGAAACCTCCTCATTGAGTCTCTCCGCAACCGGACCCAAAATGATGTATGTGTTTCTCTCAGCCTCTTATCCATTTGCTATATCTCTTACTTTATTCAAAGGTAAATATTGAATTGTTGTCGACTGCTGTTTAACAGGGCACTGTGACATACTATCTGATACTGGACAATCGGTTCCGTGCCTCTGCTGGTTATCTCGGGGCCGAGTTTCAAGAGACTATGGTGGGTCTCTCATTGTCCTTTTTTTACTGCAGCAAAAGATCTTTGAAAGTAATCCTTGAATGTTAAAATTTAATCAGGAAGGTACTCCGCGAATGCATCCAGCAGAAAGCGTAGCTTCACCAGTTAGCCATCGGCTTCCAGGACTGATGGAGTTCCAAGGAGTTGGCTTGAGATCTCAATACCCTGTTGAGAGAAAATGGGCTCTTGGACTTCAGGTCTTTATATTTTTTCTGAGTTTATAGCTTTTGAATTTTTTTTAATCTGTTTAGTTTGACTGATAATTCAAACCACTGGATCCAACAGTCTAGGGCTCATCCGCGTGAAATAATGACAGAGGTACTGAAAGCCCTGCAAGATCTGAGTGTGTGTTGGAAGAAGATAGGGCCTTACAACATGAAGTGCAGATGGGTTCCTAACAACTCAGATGGAATGCTCAGTAACTCGATGCACGATAACAACTACTTTGGAGATGACTCCAGCATAGTAGAAAACGACGCAGCTGTTAAGTCTCCAAATGTTGTCAAATTTGAAATTCAGGTAATAAATCCTCTTCTTCATTTGGGGCACTTCTTGATAAGCACACATTTTTATGACTCAGATGGGGCTTGCACGCTGTTTATGATGTGTGTTTAGTGTTATTTGGAAGTGGAATAGAAATAGAACTAAACTTGTTCAGTTCAATATGGATATGATAAGAATCTCTGGGGCTGATGAATGTTTGTTGTTGATGGTGGAACAGTTGTATAAAACACGGGACGACAAGTATCTGTTGGATCTGCAGAGGGTACATGGTCCTCAGTTCCTGTTCTTGGATCTCTGTGCTGCTTTTCTTGCTCAGCTCCGAGTCCTCTGAATAAATCAACCGGATCGCTTCAAGAATTATCTTCCCACTTCCCTTTGTTTCTCCTTCTAAGGAATGTTCACAAATCACAAAGACATTAAACGTTTAACTTCTTTCAGTTTCTTACTTTTTTTTTTTGTTTTTGGACTCATCTAAAATACCTTTTTTTTTTTTTTTTTTGGTAAAAGCATCTAAAATACCTCGTTTAATTTATAATGTAAGACCGGGCAACTCGAGTAAAAGAAATAACCAGGAGCAGCTTTGTACATAATTTATAGTTTTAAGTTTCTCGACTTATACATTCAGATCTCTTAGAAACACAAAGAGTTATAAGAACAACTTTTCTTATTAGCTTTAGAAACTACTCAAAACTAAAGCTTTCAATATGTTTCACTTAGATCATATGGAACACCTCTCCATTAGACCTATATTTATATGAAAGACAATTCCCTTTAACATGTGGGATATGGAAAACACATACCTAACCTAAATAGAAACTTCCTTTTCCTATTTCTAGGTTTCCTTATTGTGTTTATCTTAACATATTAAACATCTAATAATATGTTAAGTTTCCACAAGCTTGGAATTATCCAACATTCACCCCCTTAATTCCAACTTGAATTAGGGAGATCAATTTCTTGAACTCCTGCTTGAACTCAATCATCAAGTAATCATCCTCCACCACACCATGGTGTGTAAATCCACCCATAGAATTCACATCTTTCTCAAGGTTAGACCGGATGCTCTCCTTGCTTCCGTACCGCTTCTTCTTAGAATCGGCCCAGTTCTTGTAGAACCTTCTCATGACCTCTTCACTTAAGTTGCGATGAGTCTTGTGGCTGAAGCTCACTGCGATGATAACTCTGGTCACATCCGCCATCTTGCGTACATGAGCTCTGGGAAGGATGTCGGCCTTCTGCTCAACACCCAACTGATTTATCTCTGGTTCATCTTCAGCCTTTGAGAACCTTGACTCCATTGGTACGTGCGTTGTGTCACACGCTTCCACCTTTGTGTCACACACTCCTCCGTGAGTCGTGTTGCACACTCCTACGTGAGTCGTGTTACACACTTCCATCTTTGTGTCACACATGATTCCTTGAGTCGTGTTGCACACTCCTACGTGAGTCGTGTTACAAACTTCCATCTTTGTGTCACACAGGATTCCTTGAGCATACCTCTCTTGCTTTATTCTGATTCCGTCTGCTCCTTGAATCACCTCTATGCCAAGGTAGTACGTCAGCTTACCTAAATCTGACATCTCGAACTTCTTAGACATCTCCTCCTTGAATTGCCTAATCATCTTAAGCGAAGTTCCTGTCACAAATAGATCATCAACGTAGATGGCTATGATCAAGACGTCTCCTCCTTCAGTCTTCCAGTACACTGATGGTTCCTTCGTGCACTTCTCAAATCTCATCTCCTTGAGAACCTGATCAAGTTTCACACTCCATGCTCTGGATGCCTGGCGTAACACATGCAACGTCTTGTGTAACACACACACTCGATCCTCTTCTCTTTTCTTCTCAGAACCAGTCGGTCTATCTACAAGCTCCCATATCTTGTTTCTTGTGATAGACTCCAACTCGTCTTCCATAGCTTCAACCCAATCTTCTTCACAAGATAGGTTGAACTCATCTGAGGCAATCTCTCCTCCTCTATCGGTGCATCCTAGATTGAACACATCTGAGGCAACCTCTCCTCCTCTATCGGTGCAACCTAGATTGAACATAGCTGAGGCACGCTCTCCTCCTCTATCGGTGTGAAATCTTTTGAACCGATAGAATGCCTCACCATTATCTGCTGGCGTTGGTGGTGCACTTATTCCAACAAATCTCCAAGCAATAATCCTAATGGCTTTGATGTACAAACCATGGCCTTAGTCGGGAATGAATCTCTGATTTGCTTCCCTGCGAAACATGTGTCATACACGCCTTCTTCGTGTGTTACACTCGGGAATGAGTGTCTCGTTTGCTTCCTTGTGAGACATGTGTCACACACGCCTTCTTCGTGTGTTACACTCTGCATTCCTACGACCATCTCCTTTCTTACCATGTTCATCACTCCATTGCATATATGTCCTTGTCGAGCATGCCACCTCCATGTAGCATCATCGTCCCTGACATGTAAACATTCCGGGTAGCTTATCTCCATAGGGGTCTTGTAGAGACGGTTTGGAGATCTTGTCACACGAACTAGCAACCTTCCATGCGAATCTGTGAGCGTTAAGTAAACATCTTTCATGTTAACCTCACATCCGTTCTCTGTTGCTTGCCCAAGACTCAATATATTGTGCTTCAGATCGGGTATGTAGTATATGTCCTTGAGTGCCTTCTTCTCTCCAGTCTTGCACACAAAAGTAACCACACCCTTTCCTACAATGTCAACACACGATCCATCACCAAACTTCACCTTCCCTTTGGTGTTGCGATTCAAACTCGAAAAGAACTCCTTATTCCCTGTCATGTGATTGCTCGCTCCATTATCCAAATACCAGACACTTGCATCGCCTTTGTTGATATCAAGATTCTTCGGAATCACCTTATCTTCGTTCAAAAACACCACCTCGTGTACATAGAGTGCATCGGCCTCTTCTGTCTCGTTTAGGTTGGTTTCTTGATCCTTCTCTGACTTCTCGGGACAGACAGTTGCGTAGTGACCAGGCTTGTCACATCTCCAACATATCAGCTTTGAGCGATTCTTTTCCGAGTTGTTATCTTCGGTGTGTGACGCACGGTTTTGGTTGTGTGACCTACCTCGACCTCTGCCTCTACCGTTCCTTCCTCTTCCTCTACCACGAGAATTCTCATAGCCCCTCTGACTATGCTCTTCATTGTTCGAAAACATCAGCTTCCCTTGGTGTTCTTTCTGAGTTTCTTCTCTTACACGCTCCTCGTACGCTTTAAGCCTTCCAACTATGTCTTCAAACCCCGTCGAGTTGAGATCTAGGACTTGCTCAAGTGATGCTACGATCTGGATATACTTGTGTCTTGGAAGACCCTTCAAGAACTTCTTGACCATCTTGGATTCTTCTATGTTTTCTCCCAACGAGGTTGCTTTGGATGATAGGCCCGATATCTTCCCCGCGAAGTAATCGACCGTATCTGCATCATCCATCTTCAACCTATCAAACTCTGTCATCAACGTCTGAAGTCTCGCCTCCCTTACACGATCAGCTCCTAGGTGTCGTGACTTGATGGCATTCCAGATCTCTTTTGATGCGGTTTGTTCTCCCATCTGGAGAATCAAAGTCTCTGGAACAGATTGAAACAAAAGAGCTATCGCAACATCGTTCTTCTTTTGATCATCTGAACCGGGTTCGATTGTGTCCCACACTTCATGAACACGTAGTAGAACCTTCATCCTCATCGACCAAACTGTGTAGTTTGTCGATGACAACATCGGACATTGGATGGATGTAGATCCAAAGTCCTTCGTGCGTGGAGCCCTAGTCACGTCAGCCATCTTGCCGTCGCGATCTCTTGTTCACAAGCACCAGGATCTTAAGCTACAACTTAAGCTTAGATCGAGTCTCCAACCTGAGGCTCTGATACCAATTCAGATCTCTTAGAAACACAAAGAGTTATAAGAACAACTTTTCTTATTAGCTTTAGAAACTACTCAAAACTAAAGCTCTCAATATGTTTCACTTAGATCATATGGAACACCTCTCCATTAGACCTATATTTATATGAAAGACAATTCCCTTTAACATGTGGGATATGGAAAACACATACCTAACCTAAATAGAAACTTCCTTTTCCTATTTCTAGGTTTCCTTATTGTGTTTATCTTAACGTATTAAACATCTAATAATATGTTAAGTTTCCACAAGCTTGGAATTATCCAACATACATGATATTTGTAGAGCCATTTGTACATAATTTTGTAGCCAGTCTCTTTTAGGCAGTCTCAAGAAAATAGGACATTCGCTTGTTTCATTCTCGCAATGAAAGAAAATAGGCTCATTGCATGGAATCGTGAGACAATGTTAACGTATCTGACAATGTTGCAACTACATTCTTAAATGCTGAACCATTGTTTCACAACATGGTGACCACCGAACATGATAGGTGTGTGTTTATGTGTATAATAAGCAAACGTGCATGTATATATATATATGCAAATGAACTTTTCAGACCCCTCTTGGTTTGTTTGTTTGTTTGTTTGTGACAAGTTTTTAATGTGTGAACTACAAATGATGCCAAGTGAAGATATATATAAATATGACATTTGCTAAACGTAATATTTGATTATTTCTGTCATTTTAAACCTCTTTCTATTCTTGGCGGTCTTCGAACATCGACAATGGCATCACTTTCAGTCCTCCGTAGTATCTCATTCATCCCATTAGTTTGAAAAATCTTCGGATTCGCCCCAGCATTCGTCAAACCCTAAAAAGATATCGTCATACAATAAAATTAAGGCGCCAAATCATGAAAGATCGTTCCAAATTCAAAATGATAGACTCACCGTATCCGACTTCTTGTGATGCACGCCAGGGAACAACAACACGTCAGAGGAGTCTAGAGAAACGTGCGGCCTAAGCAAGCTCGGTTTGTCTTCATTCATTGTTAACCCAAAAGTGTTCTTAGCAAAAGCCATGCTCATACCACTGACATGACTCGCAGATCCTGCAGGCTGATTATACGTCAGCGTTGAAGCTGCGTCGTTTTCTTTCCTCTTCTTAGCCCCAGCCCATGCGAACCCGCTTGCCGGCGCCTTGGTTTGAGATAAACCAGTGTACGGGAACTCGCTTCGAGTCGTCGCTTGAGATGTCTCGGATGGTGTCTGGACAATGATCTCTGTCTCGGCTTCCTTCTTTCCTTCCTGCGTTAACATTTAACCAAATTACGAATAAAGAACCAGGGTTTTAAAGCATCGGTTTATTCCGGTCTAATTCCAGCTTCGATATATACCTGTTGGGTTGGTAACTTGTTAGTAGGCTCTTTGATTGTTCTACGTGATTTCCCTGATTTCTTGGGTGCTAAGTTATCTCTTTTCCTTATAACAACTCTTCTCCTGCAATTCAAATATTTTAAACCTCTAGAAACACATATATATATATATATATATATATACAAGTATTATGAAAATCGATTCATTGAAACCTTCGTTGAAGTTCTTCACGGTACTTAGCATCCATTTCTTTGTTAGGTGGATACTTAGGTAACGTAGATGGATCACAAGCGTAAGGCTTTGTGTTAAAATACTGAAATAACAGCAAAAACCACAAAATAAGACCAGATAGTGTCAGTTTAAATTTTATTCATTTCTGTTTAGGTTTTCTTTAATACCTCTGACATGATAGCAGAAGAGGCAGTTCCTCGTTTCTCAGGATTAGTAGATAATAATTTCTCCAGAAGACTAACTGCTGTTTTTGGAAACTCCTCAAAACTTTCTCTCAGACAACCTTCATATTGATGTTGTGGTCTAAACATCTTAGTTTGAGAATGAAGCTTATTGTTCTTTTCCCAAAATTCTTCATCTGGTGGTCCACAGAGTTTATAAATCTTGTGAAGTTGTTCAATCTACATAAAACAAACAAATAAATATTATCTCTATTTGGAATGAGTAATTTCTATATTATATAGCTTTGGTCCCTTTTCTCACCTCTGTTCTTCCTTTAAGAAGTGGCCTTCCGGTAAGAATCTCAGCGAAAACACATCCCACGCTCCAAAGATCGATTGATACGCTATAACTCGTGGAACCCATTAGAAGTTCAGGTGCACGGTACCATAGCGTCACAACCCGGCTTGTTAACTGATTCTTGTTTCTTGGTGTTACAATGTTGGCTAGTCCAAAATCAGCTAGCTTCAAAACTCCTTTGTTATTCACCAGAATGTTTGCTGCTTTAATGTCTCTGTGCATTATGCCTCGCAAATGACAATGTTCTACTCCCAACAGAAGCTGCTGCATGTAGCATTTGATCTGAAAAGGAAATTAGGGTTATCAGTAAAACAAAACAGAGTTACGTGCGCCAGACGTCATGTTTTTTTTCTCTTGTGTGTCTTTCTTACTTGTGCCTCAGTGAATTTGATGTCAGGAGATGAACATAAGCCTTCGAGATCATGTTCCATGTAATCGAACACAAAGTACATGCTATTTGAGTTACGTGACGCGATGATCCCTTCGAGTTTCATGATGTTTGGATGATCTAATCTTCTCAAAATCATGATTTCTCTCGCAATGAATCTTATGTTTTCAGTTTCGAAATTTTGAACCCTTATTTTCTTTAGAGCCATAACTCGTCCCGTCGATACCTCACAAGCCCGGAACACGTTGCTATACGTCCCTTGCCCAATCTAAGATTTTTTTCAAAAAAAATGGTAGAAGTTAATTGTTAATAGGGTTGTTTCTTGCATTACAAGGTATGTTTAGAGAACCTTCTCTCTTTTCTCGAAGTCCTCTGCGCGTAATGGGATCCATCCATGAACGGCCTCCGGTGCGGCAGAGCTGAGCCATGAAGGCCAACCACCCGCCACCTGCTCAGCCTCTACATTACCATGCGTCAGTCCTGATCTCAGGCTAACTCCGGTTGTCCTTGATCTTGGAGCATCATCGTCTTTATTGCGATGTTTTTTTGGAGATGAGTTAACAACACGGCGGTGAGGTGGAGGACTAGGAAGAACATGAGGTTTGTGGTTGTTTTGGGGATGACTCCGGTGGACAGCGGTGTCTAAACGGCGGCGGAGATGGCGTGGCGGACCAGCGGGAGAAGAATGCTTGGAGTGGAAGCAACCCATAATAACGAAAGCTAATTATCAAAGGAGAGGTTCCGGGTGGCGTGAGTATGGACCCGAGTCGGGTAACGGGTCCAACGCAGGGAGGACAATCCCCGCATTAGACCATAAAGAAATGAAAAAAAAGTGAGAAAATTCAAAAACTGAAAGGAAATTAGGTTTTGCTCAAAAGAGAGGAAAATAGGTTTGGATGTAAAATAGAGAGAGATAATTACGGAGAATAAGACAATCCTCCTTATACATTGGAAGAGAAATAGAAAAGAAAAATTAATCTTCTTATCTTTACTATTTGTCTTTGTATTATATTTCATACAGACTAGTCTTGTATTATAATATAGACTATATGTTCCATACCTATTAGTCTTTTTTTTTTTTTTTTTTTTTTTTTTTTTTTTTTTTTTTGTAACACCATACCTATTAGTCTATGCATATTAATTAAACACTAGATTTTGACCCGCGCTTTGAAAGCGCGGGATAACTTTATGATAAAACTTTTATTTAATGAAATTTTTACATATTCCAGCTACTCCGATATGTTATGATAAATGTTTTGGTTGTGACTTGATTTCACAGATGTTATTTTGGTTATAGAACCCGTAGATTTGGTAAAACACGTTTTTTAGCCGTCTGATTAATTATACTATTACAAATAATAAAAATTATTTCGTAGCTGATTCAACGGTAAACAATTCTAACTATTATGAGAATTATAATATTTTTTTGGTGAAACACGTTAAGATATATTTTTTTCGATGATATATCGTAATGGTAAAGTGTGAATTTATAATGATTGTGGGTGCGAAAATTTGTTAAGTTAATGTATTCAGAATATACTGAGGTATAGTGATTTATAATGATGGTATGTTTAATTTATTATGGATGTGACAAATTATAAAGTTAATATATTCAGAATATACTGAGGTATATAATATATTGATAAATCTGTCGTTTGTTGCAATAGTTCAAATATTCTTTAAATAGGACCATATGATATTAGTAAAGAATTTTTTTCACACACTACACAAGATGGAAAGTCTTTATTGTTGGTCGAGTCCTAATCTTTTCAAAAATGCAGTGCGATTTGTAGTTTATTATGTTTTTTTGAATTTTTTTGTAATTTATAATTTAGTAATGTGTCATTTATTATGTTGGTCGTATAAATAAACCAATAAGAGTTTTGTTTCCTTTTAAAACAAAAAATAATATTTTTTGTTATAAAAAAACTCTAGCTAGTGTAAATTACATTGCATATCAAGAAATACACATTTCAGGCTCGGTTTGGCGTTTTGGTTTTGTTTAAAGTACCTGGAGTAACAGAATACTCATCGGAGAATCCAGAAGGTATTCCATGGCGGCGAGTGTAGTTACGGAAAAGCAGCAGAATCTCTAAACAGACTGAGCTAGCTAAGTTTTTTTCAGCTGAGTTCTTCCTCTATTACGTTTTTACCTCTTGCTTCTTCTTTGTAAAATCTTATGAAGTTTTGTCCTAGAGAGCTAGCTTCTCCTTTCACTTTCTCAAGCTACTCTGTTCTTCTCTTGAATAACTCTTCTGACTCTCTCCTCTGCCTCACCTGTCAAAATGAATTTTGATACGATGATTAATATAACTTCTTGTTTTCTGAACTGAGTCTTAAAATTAATTACCTTGTCTTCATATTAGACGTATCAAGTACTTGCTTATTAAGCAGCTCTTTTTCCTTCTCCTTCTTTGTCTTCTCAAGCTCTTCCTCTTGTTTCTTCACTGATTCCTCCAGCTCTTTCCTCTCTCAGTTGTTCATTTTACAACTGCATCCCTAATTTATAAAATCAATATAAAATTCAACCACTCGTCTGACATTAGAACATTCAGTGTTCTTATTTCTCCTTCCTCAACATCTCTTCAGTTTCAACTTTGCGTCCAAGTTCCTCATTGTTTATCATTTTTTCCTTGCAGAATGATGCTAAGAGCCTCGTCCCTTTCTTGTTTAGTCTTCTCCAGTAATGTCCTTTGTTTCGCCAAAGCTTATTTACCTTCTTTCCTTAGTCTCTCTTCCTTACCAAAGACAGCTTCGTACTCTTGCGTTTAAAGTAAAAGTAAACAATTCTAAGCAAACAAAACAAAAATAGAAGAACATTCTCAATACAGACATGTGAATGGTCTCAACGGCTGTGTTTTCAGGTTTGAGCTGTAGGATCTTCACGTTTAAGCTTATTTTTTTTAGTTGAATTGTGGAGATGGTGATGACTATATTCATATGATTTGCAGGTTTAAGGGTTATACATTCGAATAATCGATATAGTTACGATATTCTTGAGCGTAAGATTAGGAACTAAAATATTTTTTTCTTGAAGATTAGGAATTAAAATATTTGTTGTTAAAATAAGTTTAACTATTTCCAATGCCGATTTTTGAGTACAATAAGGTACATTAGTTACGATTAGGAATATTCATAAATAAATTTGGGATTATTAAAAAACTATCCTCTTAAATTAAAATTGCCATAAATGTAGGATGTATTTGTAAAAAAAAAAAAGCACTATTTAAACTGTGGTTGCTTCTTTGTTGAAAAAAAAAAAACTGTGGTCAAGATTTGACATGGAAATATGGAATATGAGAATTTTTTTTTTTTGTAAAAATATATGAGAATATATTGTTAGGTATTTTTCATACATATTGATCGATATATGTGAGATATTGGTCAATGATTATTACTTATTAGTATATTTAGGTTAAACAAAATATATTATTTCCCTATTAGAAAATGATAAAGTTATGACAATTTTAAATGATTGACATATGAAAACATAATATAATAACATAATATGATTCATGTTCGATGTCTAGAAATGTGCAGATAAATTATGATTCATGTTTGTTGAGAATAATTTTGTTTCGGAAAATGTTGCATATATTTGTTCAAAAAAAAATGTCGCATATTTTTAGCAGGCTGGGACGAAGAAGAGTCTGAAGAACAGAAGAATCGAAGAGAACAATAGAAAATCCAATTTGTTTTCAAAAACATTTTGTATCCTAAATGATAGAGGGGCGGGTCCCACCATTTAATACCACAAAAAAGATCACGATGAATATATTTATAACAAAAAAATATAGATTTAAAAATATTCCAGTGGCAATGTCTTGTAAATATTGTTGAAATAGGAGGGTACCTCAAAAAAGGGTCTTCTGTTTTAATAGTATTGATGTGAACTTCATGCAACTAAAAATCGACCAAATATTTTAAAATTGCCAAAAAAGAAAAGGAGCAAAGTAGATTAGTATGGAATACATAAGAACATGAACAGTTATGGTACAATCTTATGAAATAATGGCTCTAGTCTTTAAAGTTCTTAAAAGTATATTATATAGATAACAATTTCCACATTATGAAAAAAAAAATATACATATTTTTAAGAATTGTTTATAGTTTCCATATGACTTGCATAAGAGTCGAAGATAAACTGTTTCCAAAACATCTTTGAAGTCATGTGATAACGCGGCCAAATTGCAACTTATTATATCACCTACAAGACAAACATCAAATATTTGAAAAACTAGATGTTTGTTCAAAAACTTTAATACTGAAGTTATATATGTTCTCATCCACATATAATTTCTGTAAATGTGAATAAACAACTATATATGTGAGAAAAACTATAGATATGTTGTTAAGCAGTAGAATTTGGGGGAAAAACTTTTGGATAAAATTTTAAAATAGCAACTAACAAGTCTTTGGGAAAAACTTTATCATGTTCCAACATCAAATACATATATTGTCTGACTCAAGGGCCAGAATACCAGATTATCGGTATGCACTTATTGAGTTTAGAAATAAATATTATTTTATCATATAGTTGTGTATAGATGTCATTGACATGTTACATCATATAAAGTGTAATAGTGGCAACTACCAACAAAAGCAAATAGTTGATTTCCCACCATATAGGTCCAATAAAGTTTTTCCTTATCATATAAAGCAAATTACACTTATCTTTCAGGTTTCAACAATTGATTTCCCACCAACAAAAGCAAAGCATGAACAATCTCCCAAGGCACAGACACACTGACACAACGAATGACTGAAGATCCAAGAAACCAACATAATAGAGAGTAACGAACACTAAGAGCTACGGAGGAAGGAGTTTCACTTTGCTAAGAATCTAAACAATCGTTTTTTCTCATAAAAAGAAGTCAAGACTCGTTAACAAAACCGCAGTACCGCGTCCCACATTGTCCCGATCACTGTAAAAACAGCTACTGGAATGACAAACCGATGTGCAAAACCAAAGTTGGAGAAGGCTCGTCTTGCGCTGTTCTTGATAGGTGCTGCGATTGGTGGGGGAGGCGGTTTCTCAACTAAAACATCGAGCTTCATACCACCGTAACATCCACCACCGCTACCGCTAATGAGATAGTAATGTCTGGTCACATTGAGATGAACAACGTCCCTTCCCGATCCACGGCTCCAGTTAGCGATCGGGTTATCGGCATTGCAACTTATGTAGTTGGTCTCGTTCACTTCTATAACGTTGTATTGGTTTCTCTCGTACACAAAATCTGAAAGAAAAAAAAAACAAATAGAGACACATGGATAGAAACTATATAAGTCAAACAAGATACGTGAAAGGATAAACATTAATCTTAGTTGTCCTTTTACTGTAAGAAAACGACTAGGAAAGAATCTAGTGGTCCTTTTCAGACAAGATAAGATTGATTGTGTTGGACAAGATCTTACGAAGGTTTTAAGATGTTGTAACGTATTAAAAGAGTGTAAGCGACCCATTTCACATCAGATCTAAATCATATAATGTAGAGTGTGACAAGAATCAATGTCGATAGAGAGTGAGAGAGAATAATACAGAGCCAGTCGTCTAGGTAGAAATGTTTGTCCTGAGCCCAAATGGTATAGTTGATATTGGGATTCCAGAACTTGTTATCACCCACTATCCATCTCTTAGCGGCCACCTCAGTCACCGGAGCTGCCGCAAGAAAAGCTAGAACCACTGCCGCAGCAATCAACGCAAGTCTAGCCATCGATCACTCTAGAAAGAAAAAGAAGCTCAGTGCTTAATGACTCTTAAGAAATAGCAGTTTTATGAATAGCAGTTTTATGAATGAATGTATATGAGCGAGTGGGGCTGTTTCCAAGTCAAATCAGACATACATATTTCTCGTTTTACGGGGAAAAGATCTCTCAAGATCCGTAATTTCTTCAACTAACGTTTGGAATCTTATTACTACTTTAATCAACCTCGATGTTGACGATGAAGTACACGTTAATTAAAGGTACGCGTTATATAGTTAAGGGAGTAATTAGTTTTTAATGCCTGACATTATTATTATTTTTCTCTGGGTTATTGCATTATTCTGTTTTGTAGTAATATTTTCTCACCTTTTTGGCGGGAATTTATTTCCATTTTCTTCTTTCAAGGGTTCAGAGATTCAATTCCTTTATTAACATACGAAATGAGTATATATATATATATATATATATAGATCTTTTGAATATTTAAAATAAAAATAAATTACTATCATATCAAAATTTCCAAAACTATGTGAGTACTTATATTAGTTGTACTTCTTAGTAAAATAACGAGATATGTTATGGCTCGTCGCATACAAAAAAGCAGATCATATGTTCCCGCAATAACATGCACACGCAACTGATAATAGCACGTCGTAACCATTTCCGCGAACCAACCAATGGATATTGTAATTCGATAAGACGACGTCGTGTTGTTGACCACGAATATTTCTTAAATTTCCTTTTATCTTTTGTTTTTGACGTCATCACATTGGTTTATGTCCACACGATATCAGTCATAAAATCCACGTAGGAACGACTATCCATTACACCCATCCACGTGTTCTCATAACAGCTTCTAGTTCCATTAGCTGAACGAACAATAGAAACAGAGCATCGAACTGAGAAGGAAGAAGAAGGGAAGCAAGAGAAATGGCGGCAGCGGCCATAGCCGTTCATCTCCCGAAACATGCATCGTTTCTTCCTAATCCCAAGCTTCCATTGAATCAAAACTCTAGCTTTCTCGGTGTGTCCTTGAAGATCGGTCGACCCATGTCCGTTAACCGGAAAATGAAAGGTCCGGTTACGGTCTCTGCTGCTTCGACGAGCAAGACAGTCGTTACAGATGGCGATAGAAGCAAACAGTTTTACATAAACTTTACTGGCTTTCCATTTCCTCTTGGTCCTTTCCTTAACCGGCGCACCATCAGAACCGAGGTTAGGCTTTCGAACTCGTTTGAGAATCCATTACAGTGCCTTTCAATTAGCAATCTCGAATTTCGATCCTTTGCTTGTTATGCAGGCGGTAAAAGGTAGCATATGGATGTTTGAACAAGAACAAGCTTTAGGTTTCAGCAGTGTCTCAACGAATATAAGAATGACTGTCATCAAACTCAAATCCGGTGGTTTATGGGTTCATGCTCCCATTGCTCCCACCAAAGAGTGTATTCAGGTTCCCCCTTTTTTTATTTAATCTATTGATTGATTACTATCTCCAGAGAATTGTTAAAATGATAAAAGTATCATGCTTTAGTTTCATAAACACATGGTTGTGAATAATTTACTTTTAAACGATGTCTGAACTCTATTTGCTTACTTTTATGTTGAAGCAGCTTATTGAGGAGTTGGGAGCTCCGGTTGAGTACATTGTCCTGCCAACTTTTGCTTACGAGCACAAGATATTCGTCGGTCCGTTCTCTAGAAAGTTCCCCAAGGCTCAAGTATGGGTGGCGCCAAGACAATGGAGCTGGCCACTGAACTTACCACTCGAGTTTTTCGGTATCTTTCGCGCCAAAACCATTAAAGACGGAGACTTATCTACCCCGTGGGCTGATGAGATCGAGCAGAAAGTCTTAAGCTCTCCTGAAGTCGGTACGTTCCTTCACTATTTCAATCCTGTTGGCGGTCCTTAGCCAAGCCTCATGAAACATTCGTCTAAAAAATCATTTATTAAATTATTTATAGTCGTCCAAAATCCGAGGGTCGGCCCTGTACTTATGGAATAAGTAATATACAGGAATTGGACCGTATGTGGAAGTAGCGTTCTACCATAAGCGTTCAAGAACTCTACTAGTCACTGACGCTGTGATCTTCGTCCCACGGAAGCCGCCGTCGAGTATCAGCAGCGAGTCCTTGCTGGCCTCGGCTAAGAACGGACTGGCTGTGAAGATACTTAGCAAAGGCAAACAAGTACCTAATGACCCTGTCGTTGACACCCCAAACACCCGCCAAAAAGGTCGGTCATCAACTTCTTGAAATTCAAATTCATCAAACAAAAGATCTCAATGAGTGTCTTTTAACGTGCAGGATGGGAAAGAATGGTTCTGCAAATCCTGTTTCTTGGTCCATCTAATCTCTTGGAGCCAAACGCGAGCTTTGCGCAAATGTCACAGAAGCTGATCGTTTCTCCCATTGTCAAGACTCTGGTCTTTAGCAAAGTCCCTGAGAAAGTGAGGGATTGGATCGATGAGATAGCGAGTGACTGGAGATTCAAGAGGATAATCCCAGCTCATTTCGAGGCTCCGGTAAACGCAGGGAGGTCAGAGTTTCTAGCTGCGTTCGGGTTTCTTGATGATCTTCTAGGGGAGAGATATGTGAACCGTCCTCCTTCGCTCTCTATTCTCTTCACTTCGCTGATGGGTAAAGCGGCTAGCTATTTTCCTCCGGATGATATGAGGACTCTCTCTTCTCTTGATCAGTTCTTAGTCTCTGTTGGTGCTGTTAAGAAGACCGTCTCTGGTAGAAAACGAAGATGATGGAACAAATAGTATTCATCGTTAGTCTTATAAAGAATATAGAAACGATTCGGTCTTGTAAAGAGATTTGATTTTATACTTTATAAAAGAAACGTTCAACAACCCTTTTGATCATGTATCTGTATCGATAAACAATCTAAAGCCAAACCACAAATCTGAAACACACTCTTACATGATTGAACAGACACATTTGTTCATCTTGGGATCACCATCTTTAGGCTTCTTTTCTGTTCCCAAACATATATAAAAAGAAACAATTGTCAAGTCGAGAAGAGAGTTTTGAAGCTTAAGTAGAGGCTTTGTTCTCTTCGAATACCTTTTTCTGTAAGTAGAGGTTGGATGATGACATGCATTGTGGTTACAGAGTCTACGAGAGTAGAGACAGGGCTTCGGTAGTCTTTAACCGTTTTGTTGTTGTCCAAAACTTTCCCTGCGCTTATCAACTTCACCTCTTTCACTGTCCTCGGTCCATTTTCCTTCTCTAGCTCGAATCATGAAAAGACAAGAACAAATGACACAAGTAGGTTGATCAGTGACAAAAGAGTTGTTTGAGCACAGGCTCAGCAAGTGTCCATTAGGATAAACATAAAGCATAAGATTATCCAAAAGGGTGACATGATTCTCACAAGTAATCATAGAAAATCATGCCATAACCATTGGTTACAGGAAACATTCAAGCCTTTACAACGCAAAGTGCATGAGGAGGGTAAAGTAAGCCATTAAGAAACTGACCTCTAGGCCATTGAGAGATAACAGTCTCCTTCAATGCAGCAACAGTGGTAGCATCCGGAAATGCTTTAGGACCGATATCAGAACCGTCGTTTAAGCGAAACTTGATCTCTAGTTGATCATCAACTTCTGCCATCTATTATTGCCAAAAAAAGAACCAACCAAACAACTACAAAAGAGTTCAAAAAGACTTTGCAGTTTATCAATAGTATCAAAATCCCACAGGGTCTTCTTTTGCTCTTTACTCTTATCTGCAACTATAAAAGAACAATAAGTGACTGGGAAGAAGCCTGAAGAGGTATAAGTAGGTTAGTAGATAATCTTCTTTAACAGAATCTTGATTCATAAATGGATCGCATGAAATGCAACAGAGCAATAAAACAGAGGGTTTTTAACAGAATTAACACATGTCCTCATCATGTATAGCTGCTGGTCTAAAACAACAAATCCAGATTTGAAAAAAGGAGAAAAAGAAAAAAAAAACTCTCAAAAAAAAAAGGTGACTGATTACTTACTGTGGCTATGTGACTGATGTGAGCCGATGAATCAAACAAGAACACGCATCAGAGAGAAGTAAAGAGTGAGAGTTGGGAAATGAGATGAGATGAAGAGAGTCAGTGTATTGAATCAATCAAAATGGCGGGGTCAAAGTTTTCCATATTTATCTGATATTCTTCCCATCTATGCGCCTTTGGACCTGCCCCTATCTCTCTTCTCTCTCTCTTTCTCCCTTATTGGAATCAATCACAAAGGAAAGAAGAAGAAGAGAAGGCCACTTCTCAATCCAATTTGTATGCTTGAATGTGAAAGCTTATAGTGAGGAACCTATAATAATGTTAATCACAACTATGAAAATTTTGTTATTCATGTTTCATTGTTATAGCAAAATCATTTATTTTCAAGTCATCATCGTACAAAATAATGTAACATGAGATCCGAGAGAAAAGATAGGACAAAGGGAGAAAGCAACAAAGAATCTGACCAACAACAATCCTCTTCATCAAGAATAGTCTCATCATGATTTGGTCAACACATGGACCTTAACAAAGCTATAATGGACCTTAACAAAGCTTACTTGCTTCCCGTTTCCAAAGGCAATAACATATAAGGAAAAAGGAAACAAAACAGAGGATAAGAAGATTAAGAAATGGGATGAGCCTGCAGCAGCCTAATTGTCTAGAGACAGACCAAGTCACTTGGTTTTAACAGCTACCAACCTTGGACTATAACAACAACCTCACCTTTCAGTTTTTCTTCTTCTTGCATGGGACGACATGTAATCAAATGGAGATTTCATTATATGCATACACTTAAGTTTTAATCTGTCTGATTCATTTGACATTACAGTGCTGTGTGTTAATTACCAGGTGAAGGACCTTGCTGTGATTTTTGTTTCAGTTTTTACATTTAGTTATAACCTGAACTTGAATCTACAATGGTAGAGTCATGTCTTTCATTCTGTATATTGATTGGTATAAATCCTCAGCAGGTTCGATCACAAAGGATTTAATTTTGTTTTGTCTAATATCTTAGATGATGATACTTCATATTTAATCAAAGAACCAAAACAAAGAAGGTTTCTAAACATTATGGGAGCAGTCTTCAGCAATGATATTGATAATAAATTGTTCTTTGAGAAAAAAAAATAAACACTAAAAACAGAACATTGGTTTCGGAAAAGTAGTAGAGCCTCAAAACAACATTTCAGATGTTCAAACTTCAACAGCAATACGTCCAGCAACTTGGTCCAAGTCCCGTTGCCCACTGGAAGTGATTCTTCTTCCTCTGAAGAAGAAGAAGAACAGATTGTAACCATCAGCGTCAAGCTCAAAGAATGGATATAGAAGAATAGCTATTATTTGAAGAAAGTTTATTACCCTTTGGTGTCTATCTCAACAATGTTCATAGTCTCCAACTGCTGGAGGATGTGACGGGCAATGCCACCGCTGCTTTTGCAGAAGTGAGGTGGGCGACTGCCGTTTCTCTTGCTGCCACCGTAGATTCTACGGAAAGCACCAACTCCAAGACCTCCCCTCAGGTATACTTTCCTTGCCATAGATGCTGCCATTATAAAAGAGTATAGTCTTCTTAAGAACTTTTATTTATATGAGTATTGAGAAATAAAGCTGAGACTAGGGGGAAAGAGAGAGCTTACCAGCTCTGATGTAATACCAATCGGGATCATAAGGGGCAAGCTCCTTCAATTTACCGGTCTTCACAATGTCTGTCCATGAGGGAAGCTCGATCTGCGTAATTGAAAGCATACGAGTCAGGTGAAAAAAAAACACAAAGTTACGAAGCAGCAAACAAACTAGTAATGACGATGACCAATCACTAAACATTCCTGCTTTCAATGAACATTCGTTACATTTTCAATTGATCAAAAAGACACTATTAAGTGGTTATGAACTCAGCATGAACAAACATTGCCAGCTAAAAGAAACTAATTTCAATACGACAGACTAATAAAATATGTATTTGTAACTTTAATTAGACAGTGTAAGATCCATTTATCAACATTCCAACAATAAAAAACAAAAATCTCAAACACAGCATAACAGAAGAACACATGGTGAAGAAGAAACAGAACGTCGAAATGTGGAGAATTGGATTGATTTAACTCCCTAAAAAGTTCTAAGTCCGCATTAAACACACCTAAAACACGAAAGAAGAGCACAAACCTTGCCAGATCGCTTGAGATGAGAAGCGTAAGCCTTGACAAAGTCATGTGGAGATACGTCTTTCACTGTTTTACCAGTTGCCATATCTAAAAGCAGAGATCTTCGTCTGGGAAGTTTGCGCAAGGCAGCTGAATCTTCTCACGTTACTCCTCGAAAGGCTAGGGCTTTCAATCTCCAAGAACAATGTCTATATATATGTCGTCATTACATTTTGCTTAGGGTTTTTCTCCCAATCCGGAGAAACAAAATGGGCCCATTTTGATGGGCCACAATTATTAATTGGGCCTTATTATTCTATCCATTATAAAACGACGTCGTCTAGAAGCTGTCGGAATCATCATCATCGCATAACTACTGGCGAATAGTTCGCATCTCGAGTCGTCTCTTCCATTTTTCTTGACAAAGTAATTAAAAAAAAAACACCAACCCTAGAGAGAGAGAGAGAGTGTAGAGCCCATCAGCAATGGCGATTAAGAATCTATTGACCTCCGCTCTCCGATCTCAGAGGCGTCTCGCTCTCAATCAAGCGACACGAGCTTCCTCCTCGATCTCAGCTCTCGATTCCGCGACTCACTCCCCTCCCCCGCCGGCGACGCCGATTCTCATGCCCTACGACCACGCCGCCGAGATCACCAAAGAGAAGCTCAAGAGGCTGGAGAATCCCGATCAGAGATTCCTAAAATACGCATCCCCTCATCCAATCCTCGCCTCTCACAACCACATCTTGTCATCCCCCGAGACGCGCGTCACCACTTTACCCAACGGCCTCCGAGTCGCCACCGAATCGAATCTCTCCGCGAAGACCGCCACCGTCGGGGTGTGGATCGACGCCGGATCGAGGTTCGAGTCCGATGAGACGAACGGGACGGCGCATTTTCTGGAGCATATGATATTCAAAGGCACGGAGAGGCGCACGGTGAGGGCGTTGGAGGAGGAGATCGAGGACATTGGTGGTCATTTGAATGCGTATACGTCGAGGGAGCAGACCACTTACTATGCCAAGGTGATGGAGTCCGATGTGAACCAGGCTTTGGATGTGTTGGCTGATATCTTGCAGAACTCTAAGTTCGAGGAGCAGAGGATTAACAGGGAGCGTGATGTCATCCTCAGGGAAATGCAAGAGGTAATTACTCTATCTTGTTAAAAATTCGAACTTTGATGTTCTGATGTTGTATCACAATTTATTTATGTTTGTCTGAGTGATTGTGAGTCTTGTGTCTGTTTCTTCACTCAGTTGCGTCTTCTTTAAAAATTCGAACTTTATGTTCTGTTCTATATATATTCAAGTTAGATGTTATATTAATCAGTGTGTCTTGAGTAATTGTGAGTCTTTTGTTTCTTGATGTGTCTGTTCGGTTTCTTCACTCAGTTGTGTCTTAAAAATTCGAACTTTATGGTCTGTAGTTCTCTATGCCTTTTGTTATGTTCTATATACTTTTAAATTACGTGTCGTTTTTACATGTATCTGCTTCTTCGTTTATTGATTTATGGACTTAGTTAATCATATGTTGGCATGGTCAAGAAGTAACTACGTTTGAATTTTACATTATTTAGGTGATATTTGAGTCTTTTATTACTTCTATTCGTTATGGTTTATTTGTTTGTTCACTCTGTTAAGCTCTAGTTTTATTGTAATTTGGTTCTTCTGTAGGTGGAGGGACAAACCGATGAAGTTGTTCTTGACCATCTACATGCTACTGCGTTCCAATACACACCTCTTGGAAGAACTATTCTGGGACCTGCTCAGAATGTCAAGTCTATCACCAGAGAAGATCTGCAGAACTACATTAAGACTCACTACACAGCTTCCAGGATGGTATAACATTTCTTGAATTTGTTTGTATTCTTATGTTGGCTCACGCAAATATATTTTTCAGGTGATTGCTGCGGCAGGAGCTGTCAAGCATGAGGAAGTTGTTGAGCAAGTGAAGAAGCTATTTAACAAGTTGTCATCTGATCCAACTTCTACCACTCAACTAGTTGCCAAAGAACCTGCTAGTTTTACTGGTTCTGAGGTAAAATACACAGCCCTTTGTGATTTTATCTTTCCTTTAATTTTTTTTTTTTTTTGCTTGCTGTCTAAATCTCATTTTGTCAGGTTCGAATGATTGATGACGACCTACCCCTTGCACAATTTGCTGTTGCCTTTGAAGGAGCATCTTGGACAGATCCAGATTCTGTTGCTCTTATGGTTATGCAAACCATGTTGGGTTCATGGAACAAGAATGTTGGTGGTGGCAAACACACGGGGTGAGATTTTGCTTTCTGTCTATATTGCTTAGCATGGATTCAACGATAAAGTTTTCTTTGTGTGTGCGCAGTTCTGCTCTGATCCAGAGGGTTGCCATTAATGAAATAGCGGAAAGCATAATGGCATTCAACACCAACTACAAGGATACTGGATTGTTTGGCGTGTACGCAGTTGCTAAGGTCAACCAAACATAATCCACATAGCTAACTTGGCTGTTTATCTCTTTTGTTGAAATTTTCTAGGGATAAGCAGTCTTATCATATCACTTTTAACATAATGTAAGCTACTTTTTGCAGGCCGATTGCTTAGATGATTTATCATATGCCATTATGCATGAGGTAACGAAGTTGGCCTTCCGAGTTTCAGACGATGATGTGACCCGTGCACGGAATCAGGTTAACTAACACCCATCTCTTTCCCAAGATTCAGCGTCTAACTCACTTGTTTGTTTAACTGATTTTAAATAATCCCTTCAGCTCAAATCGTCGCTTTTGCTTCACATGGATGGAACTAGCCCAATTGCTGAAGATATTGGTCGTCAGGTATGATACCAATAACATCTTTATAAAATATGTGCGTTGGTCAAAGATAACAACCCGAGAGACTTTGTGATATTTGTAGCTGCTGACCTATGGGAGAAGAATCCCAACCGCTGAACTATTTGCTAGGATCGATGCTGTTGATGCCAGCACCGTTAAACGTGTGGCCAACAAGTTTGTCTATGACAAGGTAAGTTATCTTTTCTCTCCCTCGTCTTGTTTATCTATCTACACAGAGTTTAAAACTAAAGGGTGATGAAAGGGAATGTTTTTGGGGATAATGCGCAGGACATTGCAATCTCAGCCATTGGTCCGATCCAAGATTTGCCAGACTACAACAAGTTCAGACGCAGAACCTACTTTAACCGTTACTAAGCCTCTGAAAGAACGGTCACATAACACCCATGGGGAGAGAGCAAGAACAAGGTGGCGATGGATTCATTATTTTTGGGTTTCCTTTTAGTGTAATCTTTCTTAATTTCCCATCGCTGGTAAAATAAATGTACCATCCACTCTTTTTCTTTCTTCTACAAGAAGATACTAGAGATCCTCTGTTTTATTGTTTTGTTTGGTTCTCCATAATTTCTCATACAACTTAATAAGAAGTTGAATATTGGTTTGAAACTTATTTGGAATGATTGGTCTCCTTTCTTCTGCATTCGTCCATATAAATATGTGTAGTATGCATTGGCTCTAGATTTTATTATATCAAGTGGAAAAAAAGAATATCATCTTAAACTCAACAGCAGTTGAACTAAAAGGTTAAAAACAGTTCATATAGAAATGGTCACCTACTTTGGAAGTGGCTTGCCTCTCAAGAAATACTTGAACAGCTCAAAAGCAGCATGTGGCTTGGACAGTGGAACCTCGTGACCTGCTCCTATCACCGTCACGAACGTTAGTCCCTCGAACACTTCCGCCACCCTCCCATCTAAGTCCACAATGTTTGTTCAAATTCCATGTTTTCTTTCTAAACCGGAGATAACAAAATAAGAACCAGCTTGTTTTTTTAAGTACCTGTTTCTTGACATACTAAGGAACTTTGGTATTCAAACTAAGTCTTGCCAATGAGTACCTAGTCGCTGTCACCGGTACAGCTGAATCGACGTCGTCACCACTTAACCATAACAAAAAGACTAACGTAACGACTTAGGGAATGTGTCAAGGTAATATCAATGAAAGAATGAAAAACCACAGACCTGAAAACCCAAACCCTGATCCCATCGGCAATCATTTCCCGGTATATAGGCAGAACCGATGAAGCTGTGTCGTTCCAATCTCAGTTCAGCACCTCACTGACAACAAAAAACTAACTATAATTAAAACCGACAACTAAATTTAACATATGATCTTAGTTATGGAATGAACCTGCAAGCAGTCCATTTTTACAAAATCTTGGTGGTGTTGGCATGAAGAGCTTTCTAAACATCAGGCCGGTTGTTATAGACTTCTGCATATCTCTCGGTACATCGATCATACCCTAATATTTTCCTCAGTACCTTCTCAGTAGACATAACCGGCTACATTGCTTATGAACATTGAACCGGATCCAAACCGAAAGAGAAAAGCAGAGGAAAGAGGCTCTTACGGAGTGGGGAAGATGAGGGAGACGCATCCTCCCGCGATCAGAAGAACCACCGAAACCCACAGCTACCGTCGCTTGACTTGTTACACGGCGGTGCATAGATGTTGTACTGATCGATGCTACTAAACTCTTTCTCCATTGCGTAAGAGTAAACCGTTTCGCATTCATCAGATTCCTCCTGTCGACTGAACTCGCAAGTGTTCACCAGCTGATGATACGTCCTGTCGGAGATCATCGCGTGGCTCCACCAATACGGCACCGTTCCGAGGTTGTCATAGTGATTGTCCGTCACGGCGTTTCCAACCTTCCAAACGAAACGGTTTTACGCGCGAAAATTCAATAACGGTAACGGAAACAGAGGATTTTGAATTTTTTAAATATTACCATGATTCCTTTGAGATTAATTGGATTCTTGGATCGTTTGTTGTAATGCATGATTTCTCTAGCGAGCTGAGGGACGTAATGTCCGGCGTAACTTTCGCCGGTGATGTAAATTTCACGGCGGTTGTATTTCGGAAACCGGTGAAGCCATTGGACAAGAAACTGAAGTGAATCTTTAGCTGCAATAAGAAGAAACAGAGTCATCGGTTAAGGTAAACCATGAGTGATTTAGAGGGATTGGTTCTTGGTTTAGTTATACCGGTGCGGCTGTCGCCAGTATTGAAGACTTTTCTACATTGTCGGAGACGGAGACTGGTCTCACCGGATAATGCTGCCGGTAAAACAATTGAAATATTCCATCAATGCATCCAAACTGTTTATTCAGATTTGGGTTCTCATCTGACAAGTTATACATAAGTTTTGCAGACATGGCTTCTTCTTTTCAAAAAGGATAACTAAATAAAGTTTGGTATGTCTATGGAACTAATGAATTTATTGTCTAGTTAACAAACTGAAGTTCAGATCCAACCCTTCTGATAAGCGACCAAATGATGTAACACATAGACCACTAGACTTTTCGAAGTTTTTGATAGGTAGACGTAGAGGCAATAGTCAATCAAAAACTGAGAGGGGCTTCATTAGATATAAAAGTCGGAAGAAGGCCCATAAAGCCCATTATAGATTTACTTTTTTTTCTTACTGTGAATATCCATTTTCCACCTGTTTGTTTCTATTCCTTGATTTGAGGCCAAATCTAGAAGAAGAAGCAGCAAAGAAGATTAGCCAGAAGAGGTAAACAAACACCAATTCTTTTGATCTGTCTTATCACGTGTCTGTAATAACTCAATATAACAATACTATTTGGAACCTCTCCTCTTCTAAATATCCCCAACTCATTGAACACAAACTTAAAACTTGTAAACATTTTTCAAATTGTTTAGATCTCTCTATCTCTAGCAGGATCAAACAAAAAAAAAGAAGCAAAAGATGGGTAAAGCAAGAGGAGTAAATAGTGGTGTTCATCAAAGCTCTCTCGGTTATCTCTTTGGTTCTTCCGGGGATTCTCCATCCTCTGCCGCTACAAAAATGGGGACCACAACCACGACAACCACCACAACTACCACAGACGGAACCGGAAGAAGACCAATTACGACCACGACCACCACCGTCACTGATAATAATAATAGATTTGCTGCAGGTGTTAGAGGAAGTCCTAATAACTACTTCAGATCAGAAGGTCAAAACTCTGGAAACTTTCTCACGGTAAGGAAGAGATATTATGTTACATTTTCAGAATGAAAAAAAAAAATGAAACTTTAAATTTGAAAACTGATAGAAATGCCAAAATGTGACACAGGAGAGGCCATCTACTAAGGTTCGTTCAGCTCCTGGTGGCGTATCATCTCTTGGCTATCTCTTTGGAGGACCAAATGCTGCTGATTCTGTAAAGAAATGAAAGCTGCTTCCGACAATCCAAGATTTTTAATTAATCAAATGTACATCTTCCATAAACATGGTTGTTGTTGTGATCATTACGAGTTTCTAATAGAAACCTTAATTTCAAAAAGAAAAAAAGAACATGTTACCAATCTAAATCAAAAATAAACAAACAGTGCCCAAATGAGATCATTTTTCACAATCTACTCCTCAAATAATATATGTTCCATCGTAAACTAGAAGCCGAGTCAAATCAAATCATTGATCCTGAAATTAATAAGGTGAAAAAATATTATTATCAAGTGCCAATTTTGAGTCTCAATCGGTGACCATCCGGCAGAACACGACGACGGCTCTTAAAGCTCAATCAATCGTAAAAGCTTAGTGTGATTGGGATGTCTGAGATCCGTATTTCTTGCTTTGACACAGCTCTTATAGATTACATCAATGTTTCTGTAACTGCAGTGTGATTTATTGGAATTGCCAGCTGTAGCACAACTAGAGAAGGATCCTAAATATGGACCAGTTCACCAGCTGCTGAAGATCTTTCTAACTCAGAGGCTGAATGCTTACAGGGAATTCCAAACTGCAAATTCAGAATGTCTGCAAAGCTATGGTAACCAAATTGTAAATCCGTTTACTGCTCTTACTGTAAACACGTCCCATCTCCGGAGAAATCCTTAATTTCTATTTCTGGTTGGTCCTTAGGACTTGTTGATGAAGATTGTGTAACAAATATGAAATTGCTCTTCCTTGTCTGTTCTTGTGCTGTCGAACCTGTACAATGTGTATGAAGACATTAGCAGCGTTAGAGGGGAGTCAGATCAACCTCAAGGCGCTGATTTAACCTCCATGACCGAAGACTTCAATTTCTATCAAGGAGGGAGGTTTCCAGGAGATTGGGGTTCATGTCAAAGCTTGGAGATGGTTAATTTGGGTCAGAACTTCTTCAAGGGCGTAGGTCTTAGTAAATGCAAGAACCTTCGTCTTCTTGATTTGAGTTCGAATATGCTTACCGGAGAGCTTCTCAGAGAGATATCGCGCGGTTCCCTGCATGAGTGTTTTTGACGTTGGCGGAAACAGATTATTGGGCTTAATCCCTGAGTTTCTCAGCAATGCCACAACCCAGTCTTTTTATTCGAAAATACACGTATGCGCATGCATCTATCAGGAGTCACACCAGTTGAAGCAAGAAGATGGTTCACATAAGGAGACCGAGCAATGGCTTTCGAGTGCAGCACCAAACCAACGTTTATAAAAAATTACCTCTTAGATATATTATAGTAAACTCTAAAAACTAGATGCATCCAGAATTCGCGGCAAAACAATTTTCCTTTCATTTACAAATTTTAATGGGCTTATATAATACTGAAGTAAGGTAGGGCTAGGGCCAAATAATAGATTGGGATAAAATAAACGAGACGGTGTGAGAAACGAACCCTAAATTTCCTAATCATGTCGCTGAAAATGAGATCGATCTTTGCTCAGGTGCGTCGAGAATCTGAATCCTATATTTGTTCGATTGAGTTATCCTCTAAAATTTTTTGTTTGTTCGATCGGTTATATCTCTCGACACAGGTGTATCAAAAATCGGTATCGGCGGGGCATAGACGCAATTTCTCTTCATCCTCAACCAAGTGCGAAGGTAAAGTTGTACCAAATTCGAGACCTTTAAAAAAAAAGAAAAAGAAGAAGAGTGTGATTTTCTTCAATAATTTGTGATTGTAGTGTCGAAGAAAACAGCTATGGGGATTTATGTTGTTACTCGAACCCTAGGTTTTGCTTCCGGATTTCTCGCTGGTACGTGGAGTGACAGAGATTCTTTTATCCTCTTAAATCAGCTTTTAATACCCTTTTTGTTCTGTTTTGTTTTTGGTCAAGGCAATTATGTAGTTGGTGATTTTGATAAGAAGCTTTTGGAGCGGCTGGAAGAGGTATAAAATAAAATCAAAGAAGCCCGCCCTCGATGTGACCATAATTGCGATGATGTCTTCTAATCTTTATCGTCTGTGTTGACAGGATATGAGGAAGGATGAGGAATACTTCAAGAGAAGCGAAGCGATATTGTCCCATCTTTCAAAGTTGCCTAGGTCAGCCAATTAATTGGCTTTTGCTAATTATTATGTATAAGATGTATGTGTCGTATGGTATGACAACTATGTGTCCGTTGTGGTTTTGTCTAAACTGAAATACTTGTCTCTGCAATTGCTTTCTTTCGCTCAGTCAAAATATTTTAATTTCGTGTGTGTTTTCTGGGCCTCCGTTTTTTATTATAAGTCGTTTTAGAGAAACTTTTTTGTTCCAAATTATATGTCGTTTTCGGTTTTCTATGTAAAATTTATTAATAATTAATGTTGTATAACCAATGGTAATATATCTTATATTTTTCTATTGGTTGAATTGTGGTTAGGTAAATAATTAATGATGTTTTTGTTTAGAAAATATAAGAAATTAATGGTTTTCTTAATCTACGTGCATAGCTGTAAAACGACTTATATTAAAAAACGGAGGGAGTAATATATATGTTGTTGGGAATTATGTTTTTTAAGGTTAGAATGTTTTCCCAATACTTCTATCACATCCGTCTCGTATGTTTCCTTCGGTGAATCATCTTTGACACTACTTTGTACCGGTAATTGCATGGCTTCCTTTGAGAATGTTCTTTCTCTGACAACATCACAGATTCCAAGATCTTCCAACTAATATCTGCTAAATCTTCTTTACCAGTAATTGCATGGCTTCCTTTGAGAATGTTCTTTCTATGACAACATCACAGATTCCAAGATCTTCGGACTAATATCTGCTAAATCTCATTTTTCGTCTTTAAAGGATCCCGTTCTTACTTACCCTAATTTTGGTGTTCTTACAAATTTTTGTCAAACCGCTCTGATATTATTAGTACGATATTATCCACTTTGGACTTAATAGACAAGCGGGCTTGGATTTACTTTAGATTAAGATATAAAATAAACCCAAGGCCGATTCACTCTATCCACGAGCTGATTGATAATATCGCGAGAGAACCCTAAATTTCTCCGATCATGTCGCCGAAATTGAGATCGATCTTTGCACAGGTTTGTCGAGAATCCGATCACGGTATATTACTATTCCTTTTTTTGTTTTTTTTATTTGTGCTCTTTCTGTCTCCTCCACAGGTACATCTGAAATCGCTATCGATGGGGTCTCGCCGGGATTTCTCTTCTTCATCCGCAGGTTTTCTGATTCTTTCCTTGGATCGTGATGTTTGTTTGAATGTATAATTGTGATTTTTTTTTTTTCCGATTGCAGCTTCGAAACGTGCTGAGTGGGACAATCTGTTTAGCCCTGGCATTTCGGTTTAGCTTGGATTCGCTGCTTCTGCATGTTTTGGTAGATAATTCCTTCCTTCTGAAAAATAATATATATACATATTACATATATATATGACAAGAAAATTGCACATTTGTGATTTACTGCGTCTTCCTTTTTCTTACCTCAGCGGTGTACAAGGTTTATAAAAACTACTATCCCAAGTTCCTGATATGTAGGGAAGAACATGAACGCATGTTACAACGTCATAAAGAACTGGTATGATTTGATTACATGTGTGTGTGTGTCTGCTTTTGAAAGACCAATGGAGAATTTACATCTTGTACTTTTATTTTATTTCTCACGCTTTCAGTGGGCGCAGTCGAAGTTGGATGAACTCTCAAGAAATGTTTGTTGCTGTGGACAACAACCAAAATAATAATAAATTAGAATAAGACCCGCGCCTTGCGCGGGATTAAGTTATTATTTTTATTATATTTTGGAGAATGAAACAATAGTTTGGCTTCATTTGGATTACGGGTGTTCAACCCGGATATCGGGTTGGTTTCAGTTCTGTTCGGTTTTTTTCGGTATTTGGTTAGTAAAATATAACTACTATTCTAAATCCATATTTACTTTGACTTTAGTCTTTCACATACTTTTGAAAGATTTCAACTGGACGACTAAATTGATCAGCCAATCTTGTTGCTTTAAATCATTAGTGTTTATACATATATATATATATTATTTAGTTTGAATATTTATTAAATAAAAATTCATATGCGTTATATTTTATGATCATTTGTAACTTATTATAACAAAAAAATAATCTATTGATCACAAAATTTTCAGAGTGGGAATATTCAAATTTCCAATAATATATAGACGTTTTGAAAAATTCAAATATAACATATAAGAAAAAATATAAATGTTTTTATTATATATTTAATGTGATTTTTTAATATCTTTCAATAATATAAAATTAAAAAAAAGAACTAAGATACCAAAATTGTTATCAAATATTTATTATTCATAATAATTAATTTTCATATATACGTTAATCATATAAGGTAATTTCGTAGCTTCTAATTAAGGAAAGTGCAAAAAAAATTTTGGTAGATTATTTATCAATTCGATAGTTAGTTTAATAAAAAATATAATGTAAGTCAAGATGGACCAACCTATTTTTCTAAGAATAGTATATTTTATATAGTCATTTATTAAATGAGAATTTATAATCATACAGTTCTATGATCATTCATATCATTTTATAACTGAATATTTAAATCATAGATAACAAAATTTTTAATGTGAAATCTTTAATAAGTTTATAATTTATAAATGTTTTTGAAAATTCATTGAAAGTTTTAATATTAAAATATTTATGTAATCTTATGGTGTATAGTATAATCTATATATATATAAATATATATGTTTTATTATTAAATGATATTTTTTACTCATATGGTTTTAAAATAATGTGTATCTTCTTATAATATTAAATAAAAGTTCATATTAATACAATTTTATGATCATTTGTAACTTATTATGACAAAAAATAATAATCTATTGATCACAAAATTTTCAGAGTGGGGATCTTCAAATTTTTAATAATTTATAGACGTTTTGAAAAATTCAAAATATAACATATAAGAAAAAATATAAATGTTTTTATTATATATTTAATGTGATTTTTAAATATATTTTAATAATATAAAATTAAAAAAAGAACTAAGATACAAAAATTGTTATCAAATATTTATTATTCATTATAATTAATTTTCACATATACGTTAATCATATTAGGTAATTTCGTAGCTTTTATTTAAGGAAAGTGCAAAACATTTTTTGGTACGTTATTTATCAATTCAATAGTTAGTTTAATAAAAAGTGTAATATAAGTTAAGATGGACCAACCTATTTTTCTAGGAATAGTATATTTTGTATAGTCATTTATTAAATAAGAATTTATAATCATACGGTTCTATGATCGTTCATATCGTTTTATAACAAAATATTTAAATCATCGATAACAAAATTTTCAATCTTTAATAAGTTTATAATTTATAAATGTTCTTGAAAATTCATTGAAAGTTTTAATATTAAAATATTTATGTAATCTTATGGTATATAGTGTTTAATATATATATATATATATATATATTTATTTTATTATTAAATGATATTTTTTACTCATATGGTTTTAAAATCATGTGTATCTTCTTATAATAAAAATGTTAAACCATTGATCATTAATTTTTAACATAATAATTTTAATAGTTTTAGTCATTTATTGTCGTTTTTAAAAATTCAAAATATAACATATACGAAAAAATCTAAATTTTATTTTTATAGCTAATTTGATTGTTTAATTTATTTTAATAATATAAAATTAAACAAAAAATGATGGAGGAGATATACATTGTTATCAAATCTTTATTATTAAACTCATTAATTGTCATATATATATTAGTCATTTATGGTAATTCTGTAGGTTTTATTTAAGGAAATAAAATATCATATCATATCATTATATCATATAGTTTGACCAACTTATGTATCTAACAACATATAAAAATCGAATGTGGACCTACTTATTTTTCAATTGAATGTAATTGACTACCTAATTGAGTGCTACCTATGCATTAGGGCCTCTTTTAATTAATACAAAATTGAGGTTACATCTTTTCAAATGTTCATCAATTAATATATAAGGGATTGATGCTTGCATTGTATTTCTTTTTTTTTGTCTGTAATTTGCATCTTCTGATTGTCTGTCTCTTCATCTCTTGAAGAGGGATTTCTAATGTTTTCTTCTTCATGTAAGTTGCTATGTGGTTTCTGTCCTAAACTAATTGATTCAGTTGTGTGTGGTGAAATTGTGGCCTTGGTCTTTTTCTTATCCTTGCTTTACTTTTATAAATCAACTAGATTCTTTTTCGGCACGTACATGCTTCAAATTTGTCAATTTACAAAATTTTCCACTATATTTACAATATTACTAATTGTTTATAAAACATTTTAAAACATAATAATTTTATAGTTCACTTGCAATAATTTATTTTATTTGTTTAAATTTTTTAGTGAAAGCACATTTTAAATCATGTGATACAAAATTATAAATTGAAAAATTTTACTGGTGAAAGATCATTTAAAAAAAAGTATTATATTATATTAAATTATATCACATATTAATACAAATCTATACATGTGTTTAGTTGTAATTACAAAATTAGTTAGATATTTTAAAAGTTTGTTTTAGTTAAAATGAAATATAAATTTGATTTAAAAATAAACACGACATTAACTAAGATTTAAAATTACTTAAATATTTAAAATGGTTATTTTAATAAAAAATGAAATATATATATTTTAGTGAAAAAATGAAAAAAAAAATGAAAATATTTTATTCAGATAGAATTTCAGAGTAAATATATGAATATCTACTTGATTTTTTTTTGTTTTAGAATAATTCAAATAATTTAAATATTTTATACAAAAAGTAATTTCAAATTATGAAAAGGCTTTGGCAGAAACTTGTGAACAGCGGAGGACCCTAAATTTCACGACCATGCCGCCGAATATGAGATCGATCTATGCTAAGGTGCGTCGAGAATCTGAATAATCCTATTAATTATCTGTTAGAGATTCTGATTTGTTCGATTGGGTCTCGACAGGTACATCAGACGTCGAAATCAGTGGGGTATCGCCGCAATTTCTCTTCACCCGCAGGTGACGGCAAAGGTAAAAAAAAAGTTGTGTGATTGATCTACCAAATTCGAGTCTGTGATTTTCTTTTGTTGATTTGTGATTGTAGAGCCAAAGAAAAGATCTGCAGTGAAATCTTTTGTAACTCAATCCCTAGTAGCTGCTACCCTAGGAGCTATTACGGGACTTTACGTTGGTACGTCGAGTGAGAGAGAGAGGACATAGATTTTTATTCCCTTAAACAAATTCTAATGCTTTCTTTTTTTTTTTTTTGTATCAAGAAAATTTTCTAACTCTACGTCGAAGAAGCGGGTGAATCATTCAAGAAATCCGAAAAGTTGTCTGGTGGTCTATGTAATAACTATGGTCTCTGTCTAAACCGAAAAACTGTTCTTTCAGGTTGTTTTCTCTTTTTTGCTCTGTCAGAATGCTAAAACTCATGTGTGTGATTTTATGTTTTCTTAATGCTACTAAAACCATATGTTGTTGGGCATGCTTTTATGTTTTCTTAATGCTACTTCTCGAGCTCCTCTTACCACATATATAACCATATGTTTTATGTTTATTAATTGCACATAGATGACACTCAAAACCCAAGGCTTGCCTCCTACGACTCTTTATTAGTATATGGTTTCTTTGTACGGTTTGTGTTATGTGTGATATTGGCAAGAATGTCACATTTTAGTTAGTTTGACCCTTATATCCGACAGAATTGTTTGTGCAACCGTAAATGTAGATTACCACGGAACTTGCCGGTTCACCTGCATCAAGATCTTTCCAATCAACACAAACACTGAGGTTAGGATCACTAAACACTTGTGTCACACTCGATGACAAGATCGTGTGTTTTTCCATCACCTGAGAACTGAGCCTTTGTTGCAAACGTTCTCTTACCCAAAACATGTTCTTTCTTGGCAATAAACACAGCACCAATAGATAAAAGACAGCGCAGCTGCAGCATTTAGTCTTTTTGAAAGCCTCTTTCTTCATATCACCAAGAAGAAGAACCATTTCTTTATCCACAACAACACCCACCTAAAGGTTCAGGGCTGGATCCGAATTTAGCAGACGAGAGATCCCAATAAACATCACACGCCTCTAGATTCTTGGAACCTTTTCGTTTGGTGAAGAAGAGCCAAGGCTTGATCTTGTTAAACTATATAATCTAATCTCTCCTTGATACATTTACATAAGTTAGTTATTTATGTTATTACACAAAGAGTTGTAACTCTTCATGTTGTGTCCTTTAGTATAAAGAGTTGTGTCTCTTATACTTGTATTGATTCGATCTCTATATAAAGATCAATCATCTGTTGTAAACATATCACCGAATCTCAATAATACAAAAGTATTTTCAGAAAAGTTTATAAGCCTGAAACGTCTACCTTATTCTTTCTCTCGAACTCGTGTGTAACACATTGTGATCGTTGTGTAACACAAGCGGTTGGTAAAAGATTAACATGGTATCAGAGCTTTACGTTTGAGAGGACAAAGAAAAAAGCACTAGTAAGAGAAACACTTGGCGTGGAGAAAAGGAGGCTAGAGGATTTTGTCATACGATTTCGGAATCATTGGAAACGATGAAGAATCAAGTAATCCCCATATTTGATGGAGAGAAGTACGACTTCTGGAGCATCAAGATGACAACCATTCTCAAGACCAGGAAGTTATGGTCTGTGGTTGAAGAAGGCGTAGCAGCCCCACCAGCACAAGTGGATGAAACCCCTGAAACAGCAAGGGCAAGATCGCTTAGAGAAGAAGCGATGATGAACGATACATTGGCTTTGCAAATCTTGCAAACTGCTGTATCGGATCATATATTCTCACGGATTGCAGCAGCATCAACATCCAAAGAGGCGTGGGATGCATTGAAGGAGGAGTATGAAGGCTCTCCTCAAGTTCGTTTGATTAAACTTCAAACATTGCGAAGGGAGTATGAGAATCTGAAGATGTATGAGAATGAAGACATTAAGGTCTTCACAGATAAGATAGTTGAATTGGCAAATCAATTAACTTATCATGGTGAACAGAAGTCAGATGTTCAACTCATACAGAAGATACTCATCTCTCTCCCAGCCAAGTTCGATAGCATAGTCAGTGTGTTGGAGCAAACAAGCGATTTGACTTCAACAAAGATGACAGAGTTGATCGGGATCTTGAAGGCTCATGAAGCAAGGCTGGCTGCAAGAGAAGAAAGCACCAGTGAAGGAGCATTCGATGCTCGTGTTAAACACAAAAATTCTGGTGTTACACAAGACAACTCAAAGCGCCAAGGAGGCAAGAAGTGGTGCGGTTTCTGCAAGAGAAACAACCACAATGAGAGCGAGTGTTGGAGGAAACAGAAGAAGGAAGATCCAAAGAAGGATCACAGAAGTAACAAGGAGTGTTACAATTGTGGCAAGTTAGGCCACTTTGCAAATCAGTGCTACTCAAAGAAGAAAGAGAAGGCACATGTGAGTCTCGAAGAAGATTCAAATGAAGATCACATGTTGTTCAGTGCGAGCGAAGCAGCAACAACAGTGATGGAAGATGTCTGGTTAGTAGACAGTGGAGCAACTAATCATATGACAAAGGAGGAGAGTTACTTCTCAAAGCTTGATAGGAGTATCAAGGTTCCAATAAAGATTGGAAATGGAAGCACAGTCATGACAGCCGGTAAAGGAGACATTACCGTCATGACCAAAGGTGGCAAGAAGACCATCAGAAATGTATTCTTGGTTCCGGGTTTGGCAAAAAATTTGTTGAGTGTTCCACAAATTGTTTCAAGCGGATACCGGGTGAGTTTCCAAGAGAAGAGATGCATCATAGATGATGCAAAAGGAAGGAGGATAATGGATATCCCAATGACTCACAAAAGCTATCGAATCAGGATGAGTTCGGCTCAGGTAGAAGAGGCCTTGAGCGCTAGTGAGCAAGGAAAGATGGAGACATGGCACAAAAGACTTGGTCATGTAGGCGACAAAAGGTTGCAACAAATGCAAGACAAAGACTTGGTAAAAGGATTACCAAAGTTTAAAGTCAAGAAGGAAGCATGTGAGGCGTGTAGACTTGGAAAGCAATCACGCAAAAGCTTCCCAATGGAATCTCAAACTAAGACAAGAGAGAAGCTTGAGATTGTACATACGGATGTATGTGGGCCGATGCAGCACCAGTCTGTTGATGGAAGCCGATACTTTTTGCTATTCTTGGATGATCATACTCACATGTGTTGGGTATACTTCATGAAGCAAAAGTCAGAGACATTCTCACTGTTCAAGAAGTTCAAAGCAATGGTGGAGAAGCAGTCGAATTGTACCATCAAGACACTGAGATCAGATGGAGGTGGTGAGTTCACTTCACGAGAATTCAACCGGTTCTGTGAAGAAGAAGGAATCAATAAGCAAGTCACCTTGCCTTATTCACCACAACAAAATGGTGCAGCAGAGCGCATGAATAGGACCTTGGTGGAGATGGCTAGATCGATGTTGGCAGAACAAGACTTACCGCTCAAGTTATGGGCAGAAGCGGTATACACTGCCTCATATCTTCAAAACCGTCTGCCATCAAAGGCAATAGAAGAAGATGTCACTCCTATAGAGAAGTGGTGTGGACACAAGCCAGATGTGTCACACATGAGAATGTTTGGTAGCATATGCTACATACATATCCCAAATCAAAAGAGGAGGAAGCTAGACGTCAAGGCAAAGCGTGGAGTCTTTGTTGGATATAGCAACCAATCCAAAGGCTATAGAGTTCTCATTTTGGAGAATGAGAAGATTGAAGTATCAAGAGATGTCGAGTTTGAAGAAGGAAAGAAGTGGGATTGGAAAAGGCAAGAAGAAGTGAGGAAGACATTGGAGTTGTCTATGGAAGACTCTCACTCGCCTGAGGATCAAACCGAAGGTGCATCCAGTCCTGAGGAACAAACCGAAGGTGCATCCAGTCCTGAGGAACAATTTGGAGGTACTTTCAGCCCTATTTCTTTTCAAAATGATGATCATGATACTAGTAGTGGAGATGAAGAAACTTCTGAGGCACCAAGGAAGTTCAAGTCCATGGTTGATATCATGGAAAGGGCACCGAGAGTAGAGCTTGATGAAGCGGCTCAAGCTATAGAAGCTTGTCTTCATGCAAATGAAGAACCATACACTTATGATGAAGCGTGTGGTACCAAGGAATGGAGAGAAGCAATGAATGAGGAGATAGCCATGATTGAGAAGAACAAGACGTGGGAACTAGTGGACAAGCCAAAGAAGAAGAATGTGATAAGTGTGAAGTGGATCTACAAGATCAAGACCGATGCAAACGGCAATCACATCAAGCACAAGGCGCGGCTAGTTGCAAGAGGGTTCTCTCAAGAGTATGGTGTTGACTACCTTGAGACGTTTGCTCCTGTCTCAAGACATGATACAATACGAGCCATACTTGCCTATGCGGCTCAGATGAAGTGGCAATTGTATCAGATGGATGTGAAGTCAGCCTTTCTCAATGGCGACCTCAAGGAAGAAGTGTATGTCACACAACCGCCTGGGTATGTGACACACGGGAAGGAACACAAGGTGTTAAGGCTACACAAAGCTTTATATGGTTTAAAGCAAGCCCCAAGGGCATGGTATGGAAGGATAGATTCATACTTTCTTCAAAACGGTTTTGAGAGGAGTATGAATGATGCGGCTTTATACATCAAGAAGCAAGGAGGAGATGTGTTGATCGTGAGTCTATATGTGGATGATATAATCATCACAGGAAGCAACATTCAGAGCATCAATACATTCAAGGAGAACATGAAGAAAGAATTCGAGATGGTGGATCTTGGATTGTTGAACTACTTTCTTGGAATGGAAGTAATTCAAGACGATGGAGGCATATTTCTTTCACAAGGAAAAGGAGTTGAGGATGACAAGGAGTATGGAGATCCGACTAAGTATAGAAGCATCATTGGAGGGCTTTTGTACTTGTGTGCATCAAGACCTGATGTGATGTATGCAAGCGCCTATCTCTCAAGATACATGTCATCACCTCGCATGAAGCACTACCAAGAAGCCAAGAGGGTGTTAAGATATGTCAAAGGAACATCAAACTTTGGAGTGTACTTCACAAGCGTGAAAGAACCAAGACTTCTAGGCTACACGGACAGCGATTGGGGTGGTTCTAAGGAAGACAAGAAAAGCACTTCAGGTTATGTGTTTACTCTTGGATCAGCCATGTTTTGTTGGCAGTCAAGCAAGCAACAAACAGTGGCGCAATCAACGGCTGAGGCAGAGTACATAGCCGTGTGTGCAGCAGCAAATCAAGCAGTGTGGTTACAAAGACTATTTGAAGACTTTGGTCAGAAGTTTGAAGGAGGCATTCCGATCTTATGTGACAACAAATCAGCAATAGCAATTGGGAAGAATCCGGTGCAACACAGAAGGACGAAGCACATAGAGATCAAGTACCATTTCGTGAGGGAAGCTGAGCAAAAGGGAATCATTGAACTGAAGTATTGCAAAGGGGATGATCAACTCGCAGACATTCTCACAAAGGCATTGGGTGGTTCAAGATTTGAAGATCTAAGGAAGCAGCTTGGAGTCAAGTCGAGATATGATTAAGGAGGAGTGTTAAACTATATAATCTAATCTCTCCTTGATACATTTACATAAGTTAGTTATTTATGTTATTACACAAAGAGTTGTAACTCTTCATGTTGTGTCCTTTAGTATAAAGAGTTGTGTCTCTTATACTTGTATTGATTCGATCTCTATATAAAGATCAATCATCTGTTGTAAACATATCACCGAATCTCAATAATACAAAAGTATTTTCAGAAAAGTTTATAAGCCTGAAACGTCTATCTTATTCTTTCTCTCGAACTCGTGTGTAACACATTGTGATCGTTGTGTAACACAAGCGGTTGGTAAAAGATTAACAGATCTCGACTTTACACAGACTTCATTACGAGTTTCTACTAGAAACCTTAATGTCAAATTTCAAGAAGAAAAAAACAAACATGTTACCAATCTAAATAAAAATTAAACAAATAAGATCATTTTTCACAATCTACTCCTCAAATAATATATGTTCCATCGTAAACTAGAAGCCGAGTCAAATCAAATGATTGATCGTGAAATTAATAAGGTGTGAAATATTATTATTAAGTGCCAATTTCGAGTCTCAATCGGTGGCAACGGTGACCATCCGGCAGAACACGACGACGGATCTTAAAGCTCAATCATGACCGTTGGATATTCTTTTTTGGATAAACCGTTTAATTTTTGCGAACCCGGTCCAATCGCGGTTAAACATAACCGGAAAAGATAAAATAATAGATTAGGGTTTCTTTCCTTTTCCGTCTCTCTCTCTCTCTCTCTCTCTCTCTCTTAGGCTCGGCTGCGCTATGACGACGACGACGACGATTCTTCCCACTTCCGAAGGAGATCCGTTTCTCTCCGTCGTCCGATTCACTTCTCAGCTCGCCGAGGTACCACCACCTCACTAACATCATAAACCATTTCGTTTCGTAGATCTGATTGAGTGGTAGACTAGAATAGCTTCAGCTGATTTTTGAACTCAATTAGGCTTCAGAGCCAGAAATCGCCAGGCTTTGCAAAGAAGCCGAGGAGTTCATAGTAGCACGAAAGTGGTTGGAGTTAGCTTCTTTACTAGTAGCTTCAGCTGAATTGGCATCTTCCAAGATTTCTCAGCAAGGTCTGTTTCTCTATACTCATTTTTGCGTGTGTGTGTTGTCGTCTCTCATCAGTTGTGTGTATCTTTGATTCAGATTTTGAGTGTACATACAGCATCATTTGCAGCATTGTCAAGAATGCCAATAGCCCTGAGGATGATGTCCTGGATATCGTGAAAGTTATTTCTGCTAAGCTTGTTCAGCAACCAAATGATAAAGCTTCACTTCGTTTGAAGATGTATGCTTTCTTTCCAGCTTATAAGTTCAAAAAGTGATTTGTTTATAAGTTACATACTTACTCATTCTTTTTTTTTGGTATTTGTATAGCCTCTTCAATCTATATAGCCTTCTGGACCACCCGTATGCTCGTTTTCAAGTCTACATGAAAGCTTTATCCCTAGCTGTTACTGGGATGGTTACCGAGTATGTAATTCCTTCTTTTAAGAAGATTGATAGTTTTTTGGAAGAGTGGAGTATTGACATTAAAGATCAGAGGGAACTCTTCCTTGCCATTGCTAATGTGCTGAGAGAAAACAAAAGGTACTGCACCATAATTATTACTTCATCATCAGTAATTCTCTACCTGGTTTCCTTCTTTCGTTTCCATCATGATTTTTGTCTTCTCTTATACACATCCAGCTTGGTGAAAGAATCCCTCAAGTTCTTGACAAAGTATCTAACGACTTTCTCCAAAGAGGATGCTCAGGCCTTAGGTGAAGCTAAGGAAGAGGCTGTGCGTGCAGTTATTGAATTTGTAAAAGCTCCCAACATCTTCCAGGTATCATAATTCGTAAAAACATAGTGTGATTGGGATGTCTAGGATCCTGTCTTTCATGTCTAAGATCCGTCATAATTACATCAATGTTTCTGTAACTGCAGTGTGATTTATTGGACTTGCCAGCCGTAGCACAACTAGAGAAGGATCCTAAATATGGACCAGTTCACCAGCTGCTGAAGATCTTTCTAACTCAGAGGCTTAATGCTTACAGGGAATTCCAAACTGCAAATTCAGAATGTCTGCAAAGCTATGGTAACCAAATTGTAAATCCGTTTACTGCTCTTTCTGTAAAGTGTAAACACGTCCCATCTCCGGAGAAAATCCTTAATTTCTATTTCTGGTGGTCCTTAGGACTTGTCGATGAAGATTGTGTAACAAAGATGAGATTGTTGTCACTAGTGCACTTAGCGTCTGATGAATTTGGCAAAATACCTTACACCTCAATTAAAGACACTCTACAGGTATACAAACTCAGAAACCCTGAAATAATGGTAATATATTTTTTAGTTTCTTACTGTTCTGTGTGTTTCAGTTAAAGGGAGAGGAGGTTGAACCATGGATCGTGAAGGCAATAACTGCGAAGCTGATTGATTGTAAAATGGATCAGATAAACCAAGCTGTCATTATCAGGCAAGTTGCATCAGTAGAAACTTTGTATTTATATGTCTATGGATGCTCATTCATTCATAATTTGATGGTATGATTCATATCTTTCAGCCGCTGTTCTGAGCGTAAATTCGGATCAGATGGCGTTTCTCCCCCTAGAAAGATGCCTCCGATCATATTGTTCTCTTTCTGGTTACTCTGTATCACAACCTGTCTCCCCGGAAGAATCACAGTATTAGCTGATTCGGACAAATCGGTGCTCCTTCGGTTTAAGGAAACGGTATCGGATCCTGGTTCGATTCTAGCTAGTTGGGTCAATGAGAGCGAAGAGTACTGCTCCTGGTTTGGCGTATCTTGCGACTCGACCTCCCGAGTCATGGCTCTTAACATCAGTGGCTCTGGAAGCGATAAGGGGAGCTCTAAAATTAGTCGAAACCGTTTCACTTGTGCTGATATTGGCAAGTTTCCTCTGTATGGGTTTGGTATTCGGAGGGTTTGCGCCGGAAAGCTTGGGACTTTGGTTGGGAATTTGCCTTCTGTCATTGTGGGTCTCACAGAACTTAGGGTTTTGTCTCTGCCCTTCAATTCGTTTAACGGAGAGATTCCTGTTGGAATCTGGGAAATGGAGAAGCTGGAAGTTCTTGATCTTGAAGGGAATTTGATGTCCGGGTCATTGCCTGTTCAGTTTACGGGGCTACGGAGTTTGCGGGTCATGAATCTAGGGTTTAACAGATTTTCAGGTGAAATCCCTAGTTCTCTGCAGAATCTTTCCAAGTTGGAGATTCTGAACTTAGGTGGTAACAAGCTTAATGGAACTGTTCCTGGTTTTGTCGGGAGATTCAGAGTGGTGCACTTGCTGTTAAACTGGCTTGAAGGCTCTCTGCCTAAAGATATTGGTGATAACTGTGGAAAGCTTGAGCATTTGGATCTGTCTGGTAATTTCTTATCTGGGAGAATTCCAGAGAGTTTGGGGAGTTGTCGTGGTTTGAAGTCATTGTTGTTGTATATGAATACGTTGGAAGAGACCATCCCTTCAGAATTTGGGAATCTTGGGAAGCTTGAGGTTTTGGATGTTTCGAAGAACACTCTTAGTGGTCCGTTACCTGCAGAGCTTGGGAATTGCTCTTCCTTGTCTGTTCTTGTGCTATCGAACCTGTACAATGTGTATGAAGACATTAGCAGCGTCAGAGGGGAGTCAGATCAACCTCCAGGCGCTGATTTAACCTCCATGACCGAAGATTTCAATTTCTATCAAGGAGGGATTCCGGAGGAAATCACTAGGCTTCCAAAGCTAAAGATACTTTGGGTGCCGAGAGCTACATTAGAAGGGAGGTTTCCACGAGATTGGGGTTCATGTCAAAGCTTGGAGATGGTTAATTTGGGTCAGAACTTCTTTAAGGGGGAGATTCCTGTAGGTCTTAGTAAATGCAAGAACCTTCGTCTTCTTGACTTGAGCTCGAATATGCTTACCGGAGAGCTTCTCAAAGAGATGTCGGTTCCCTGCATGAGTGTCTTTGACGTTGGCGGAAACAGCTTATCGGGTTTAATCCCGGAGTTTCTCAGCAATACCACAACCCATTGTCCTCCTGTTGTTTACTTTGACGGGTTTTCTATTGAATCTTATAACGCCGACCCTTCGTCTGTTTATCTCTCCTTCTTCACCGAGAAGGCTCAAGTTGGAGCTTCCCTGACTGCTGTTGGAGGTGACGGAGGTCCGGCTGTGTTTCATAACTTCGCAGACAACAACTTCACTGGAACTCTCAAGTCTGTACCAATTGCACAAGAGCGGTTGGGAAAGAACATCTCTTACATATTTTCTGGTGGAGGGAATCAGTTGTACGGGCAATTCCCTGGGAATCTGTTTGATAGCTGCGACAAACTCAAAGCTGTTTACGTCAACGTAAGCTTCAACAAGCTCTCAGGCCGGATTCCTGAAGGGCTCAGCAACATGTGTCCTTCTCTTAAGATTCTTGATGCTTCCTTGAATCAGATCTTTGGGACAATTCCATCGAGCCTTGGGGATCTATCTTCGCTTGTTGCACTTAATCTGAGCTGGAATCAGTTGCAAGGTCATCTACCGGGAAGCCTGGGGAAGAAGATGAATGCTTTGACGTTTCTTTCGTTTGCGAATAATAACCTGACGGGGCAAATCCCTGAGAGTTTTGGTCAGTTGCATTCCCTGCAAGTTCTTGATCTCTCCTCAAATTCTCTATCCGGCGGTATTCCTCATGATTTCGTCAACTTGAAGAATCTCACTGTGCTGCTTCTCAACAACAACAACCTCTCTGGACAAATCCCCACGGGTTTCTCTACTTTTGCGGTTTTCAATGTCTCCTCCAACAATATGTCAGGTCCTGTTCCTCCAACCAATGGATTGACCAAATGCAGCAGTGTGGTCGGAAACATGTATCTTCAGCCTTGCCGTGTGTTCTCTCTGACAACACCATCTTCGGATCCCAGAGGCCCCATGGCAGATTCTAGCACGCAGGATTACGCATCTTCCCCTGTCGAAAACGCTCCGTCTCAGAACTCAGGAAGAGACGGGTTCAACTCGCTAGAGATTGCTTCCATAGCATCTGCGTCAGCCATTGTCTCAGTTCTGATCGCTCTTGTGATTCTCTTCTTCTACACGAGGAAATGGCATCCGAAATCGAAGGTCATGGCTACTACAAAACGAGAAGTCACTATGTTCATGGACATGGGAGTTGCAATAACCTTCGACAACGTTGTTAGAGCCACGGGAAACTTCAATGCGAGCAATCTGATCGGTAACGGTGGGTTTGGAGCAACGTACAAAGCTGAGATCTCTCAAGAGGTTATCGTCGCTATCAAACGCCTCTCGATTGGACGGTTTCAAGGCGTCCAACAGTTCCATGCAGAGATAAAAACACTAGGTAGGCTTAGACACCCGAACCTGGTCACTCTCATTGGTTACCACGCGAGCGAAACCGAGATGTTCTTGGTTTACAACTATCTCCCGGGAGGCAACCTCGAGAAGTTCATCCAAGAGCGATCCACAAGAGCTGTAGATTGGAGAAATCTTCACAAGATCGCGCTTGACATAGCTAGAGCTCTCGCTTACCTCCACGACCAATGCGTCCCACGAGTTCTTCACCGTGATGTCAAACCAAGCAACATCCTCTTAGACAATGATCACAACGCATATTTATCGGACTTTGGATTAGCGAGGTTGCTCGGGACATCAGAGACGCACGCAACAACGGGCGTGGCTGGTACGTTCGGATATGTAGCGCCTGAGTACGCGATGACTTGTCGGGTTTCAGATAAAGCGGATGTTTACAGCTACGGAGTGGTGCTTCTGGAGCTGCTTTCAGACAAGAAAGCGCTTGATCCGTCGTTTGTTTCGTACGGTAATGGATTCAACATTGTGCAGTGGGGTTGTATGTTGTTGAAACAAGGACGGGCCAAGGAGTTTTTCACGGCAGGGTTATGGGATGCTGGTCCGCACGATGATCTCGTTGAGGTTCTGCATTTAGCGGTTATTTGTACTGTGGATTCTCTATCGACGAGGCCGACGATGAAGCAAGTTGTACGGCGGTTGAAGCAGCTTCAGCCGCCGTGTTAGCTCTTCCCCCAGTAATTTGTATTTGATTATTTTTTTTATTTGTACAGTTGTAAACATACTTGTGTAGTTAACATGTTGTGTAGTAGTTAGAAGAAGAGATGTAATATATTAACAAAAAGGTATAGAAAGTTTGATCTCTGAGTTGATGATGGCAGGAACTTGTGTTCTTTGATTGGGCTACAGAGCCAGAAATCCCCAGAGGCTATGTAGGGAGGATGAGAAGTTCATAGTAGCAAGAGTTGTTATATGTTCAATGCTTAATTTATAAATAATATACCTCTCATTTTTGGTCAATAAAATTTTCAGGTAACAAAGTTGAAGTTTATCGAAACAATAAGCACAATCAGTTTTGCAAAATCTCATAAGAGAATCAAAATTGAAAGAATTGCAACAATATTTAGTTTACTTCGGCAATGTAGATGATTCATTTGTACCATGAAAAAGAGCTTAGAATACATTAATAAAAATTTAGAATGTGATTCTAAATTTTAAAACAACACTAAAGATTATATGTTTCAATATATAAAACATTTACCAAAAACTCAATATTTTTGTAGAGGTTAACACATGTATTTTGAGAAATTTTCAAAAATATGACAATATTGTTTTAATGCAAAATTTCATCCTGCACTAACATATGATGATGTTCAAAGAGGTATGGAGCCTCTGTTGTCTCCTTTTATCAAGAAAATAGTGATTTTATAGTGGTTATTCCATCGATTTAAGGATTATTATGAAATTTAACTAAATTAATTGATAAAAAACTATAACGATTCACATATACCATAAAAGAGCTTTAAATACATTAATTCAAATGAAGAATGTGGTTATAAATTTTAAAACAACACTAAAAATATAGGCTTCAGTATATAAAACATTTACCAAAAACTCAATATTTTTCGTAGGGGTTAACACATAGATTCTGAGAAAATTTTAAAAAATACGACAATATTCTTTTAATGCATAGTTGCATCCTGCACTAATATATGATGATGTTCAAAGAGGTTTGGAACTTTTTTTTCTCCATTTCTTTAGAGAATAGCTATTTTATAATGGTTAGTCCATCGATTTATGGCGTATTATGAAGTTTTACTAAATTAATTGATAAAAAAATTATTGATTCCCATATACAATGAAAAAGAGTTTAAAATACATTAATACAAATATAGAATACGGTAGAAATTTTAAAACAACACTAAAGATTATAGGCTTCAGTATATAAAGTATTTACCAAAAATTCAATATATTTGTAGGGGTTAGCCCATAGATTTTGAGAAAATTTCAAAAAATATGACAATATTGTTTTAATGCCTAGTTTCATCCTGCACTAACATATGATGATGTTAAAAGAGGTTTGGAGCCTTTGTCGTCTCCGTTTATCAAGAAAATAATAATTTTATAGTGGTTATTGCATCGATTTAAAAAGTATTATGAAGTTTTACTAAATTAATTGATAAAAACAATTGAACGATGCTCATTTACCATGAAAAAGAGTTTAGCATACATTAATACAAATGTACAATATGGTAGAAATTTTAAAACAACACTAAAGATTATAGACTTCAGTATATAAAGTATTTACCTAAAACTCAATATATTTGTAGGGGTTAGCCCTTAGATTTTGAGAAAATTTCAAAAAATATGACAATATTGTTTTAATGCCTAGTTGCATCCTTCACTAACATATGATGATGTTCAAAGAGGTTTGGAGCCTTTGTCGTCTCCGTTTATCAAGAAAATAATAATTTTATAGTGGTTATTCCATCAATTTAGGGAGTATTATGAAGTTTTACAAATTAATTGATAAAAAAATTGAACGATGCTCATTTACCATGAAAAATAGTTTATCATACATTAATACAAATGTAGAATATGGTAGAAATTTTAAAACAACACTAAAGATTATAGGCTTCAGTATATAAATTATTTACCAAAAACTCAATATTTTTGTAGGGGTTAGCTCATAGATTTTGAGAAAATTTCAAAAAATATGACAATATTTTTTAATGCCTAGTATCATCCTGCACTAATATATGATGATGTTAAAAGAGGTTTGGAGCCTTTGTCATCTCCGTTTATCAAGAAAATAATAATTTTATAGTGGTTATTCCATCGATTTAGGGAGTATTATGATGTTTTAATAAATTAATTGATAAAAAAGTTATTGATTACCATATACAATGAAAAAGAGCTTAAAATACATTAATACAAATGTAGAATACGGTAGAAATTTTAAAACAACACTAAATATTATAGGCTTCAGTATATAAAGTATTTACCAAAAACTAAATATTTTTGTAGGGGTTAGCCCATAGATTTTGAGAAAATTTCAAAAAATATGACAATATTTTTTTAATGCCTAGTTGCATCCTGCACTAACATATGATGATGTTCAAAGAGGTTTGGAGCCTTTGTCGTCTCTGTTTATCAAGAAAATAATAATTTTATAGTGGTTATTCCATCGATTTAGGGAGTATTATGAAGTTTTACTAAATAAATTGATAAAAACAATTGAACGATGCTCATTTACCATGAAAAAGAGTTTATCATACATTAATACAAATATAGAACATGGTAGAAATTTTAAAACAACACTAAAGTTTATAGGCTTTAGTATATAAAATATTTACTAAAAACTCAATATTTTTGTAGGGGTTAGCACCTAGATTTTGAGAAAATTTCAAAAAATATGAAAATATTGTTTTAATGCCTATTTTCATCCTGCACTAACATATGATGATGTTCAAATAGGTTTGGAGCCTTTGTCGTCTTCGTTTATCAAGAAAATAATAATTTTATAGTGGTTATTCCATCGATTTAGGGAGTTTATGAAGTTTTACAAATTAATTAATAAAAAAAAATGAACGATGCTCATTTACCATGAAAAAGAGTTTAGCATACATTAATACAAATGTAGAATATGGTAAAAATTTTAAAACAACACTAAAGATTATAGGCTTCAGTATATAAATTATTTACCAAAAACTCAATATATTTGTAGGGGTTAGCCCATAGATTTTGAGAAAATTTCAAAAAATATGACAATATTGTTTTAATGCCTAGTTTCATCCTGAACTAACATATGATGATGTTCAAAGAGGTTTGGAGCCTTTGTCGTCTCAGTTTATCAAGAAAATAATTATTTTATAGTGGTTATTCCATCGATTTAGGGAATATTATGATGTTTTAATAAATTAATTGATAAAAAAGTTATTGATTCCCATATACCATGAAAAAGAGCTTAAAATACATTAATACAAGTGTAGAATGTGGTTAGTAATTTTAAAGCAACACTAAAGATTATAGGCTTCAATATATAAATTACTTACCAAAAACTCAATATATATTCGTAGGGGTTAGCACATAGATTTTGAGAAAATTTCAAAAAATACGACGATATTTTTTTAATGCATATTTGAATCCTGTACTAACATATGAAGCTGTTCAAAGAGGTTTGGACCCTTTGTCGTCTCCGTTTATCAAGAAAATAATAATTTTATAGTGGTTACTCTATCGATTTAGGGAGTATTATGAAGTTTTACTAAATTAATTGATAAAAAAAATTGAACGATGCTCATTTACCATGAAAAATATTTTAGCATACATTAATACAAATGTACAATATGGTAGAAATTTTAAAACAACACTAAAGATTATAGGCTTCAGTATATAAAGTATTTACCAAAAATTCAATATATTTGTAGGGGTTAGCCCATAGATTTTGAGAAAATTTCAAAAAATATTGCAATATTGTTTTAATGCCTAGTTGCATCCTTCACTAACATATGATGATGTTCAAAGAGGTTTGGAGCCTTTGCCGTCTCCGTTTATCAAGCAAATAATAATTTTATAGTGGTTATTCCATCGATTTAGGGAGTATTTTGAAGTTTTACTAAATTAATTGATAAAAAAAGTTGAACGATGCTCATTTACCATGAAAAAGATTTTAGCATACATTAATACAAATGTACAATATGGTAGAAATTTTAAAACAACACTAAAGATTATAGGCTTCAGTATTTAAAGTAGTTACCAAAAACTCAATATATTTGTAGGGGTTAGCCCATAGATTTTGAGAAAATTTCAAAAAATATGACAATATTGTTTTAATGCCTAGTTGCATCCTTCACTAACATATGATGATGTTCAAAGAGGTTTGGAGCCTTTGTCGTCTCCGTTTATCAAGAAAATCATAATTTTATAGTGGTTATTCCATCGATTTAGGGAGTATTATGAAGTTTTACTAAATTAATTGATAAAAACAATTAAACGATGCTCATTTACCATGAAAAAGAGTTTATCATACATTAATACAAATGTAGAACATGGTAGAAATTTTAAAACAACACTAAAGTTTATAGGCTTTAGTATATAAAATATAATCCAAAAACTCAATATTTTTGTAGGGGGTTAGCACATAGATTTTGAGAAAATTTCAAAAAATATGAAAATATTGTTTTAATGCCTATTTTCATCCTGCACTAACATATGATGATGTTCAAAGAGGTTTGGAGCCTTTGTCGTCTCCGTTTATCAAGAAAATAATAATTTTATAGTGGTTATTCCATCGATTTAGGGAGTTTATGAAGTTTTACAAATTAATTAATAAAAAAAATGAACGATGCTCATTTACCATGAAAAAAAGTTTAGTATACATTAATACAAATGTAGAATATGATAAAAATTTTAAAACAACACTAAAGATTATAGGCTTCAGTATATAAAGTATTTACCAAAAACTCAATATATTTGTAGGGGTTAGCCCATAGATTTTGAGAAAATTTCAAAAAATATGACAATATTGTTTTAATGCCTAGTTTAATCCTGCATTAACATATGATGATGTTCAAAGAGGTTTGGAGCCTTTGTCGTTTCAGTTTATCAAGAAAATAATTATTTTATAGTGGTTATTCCATCGATTTAGGGAATATTATGATATTTTAATAAATTAATTGATAAAAAAGTTATTGATTCCCATATACCATGAAAAAAAGCTTAAAATACATTAATACAAGTGTAGAATGTGGTTAGTAATTTTAAAGCAACACTAAAGATTATAGGCTTCAATATATAAATTACTTACCAAAAACTCAATATATATTCGTAGGGGGTTAGCACATAGATTTTGATAAAATTTTCAAAAAATACGACGATATTTTTTTAATGCATATTTGCATCCTGTACTAACATATGAAGATGTTCAAAGAGGTTTGGACCCTTTGTCGTCTCCGTTTATCAAGAAAATAATAATTTTATAGTGGTTACTCTATCGATTTAGGGAGTATTATGAAGTTTTACTAAATTAATTGATAAAAAAAATTGAACGATGCTCATTTACCATGAAAAAGATTTTAGCATACATTAATACAAATGTACAATATGGTAGAAATTTTAAAACAACACTAAAGATTATAGGCTTTAGTATATAAAGTATTTACCAAAAATTCAATATATTTGTAGGGGTTAGCCCATATATTTTGAGAAAATTTCAAAAAATATGACAATATTGTTTTAATGCCTAGTTGCATCCTTCACTAACATATGATGATGTTCAAAGAGGTTTGGAGCCTTTGTCGTCTCCGTTTATCAAGCAAATAATAATTTTATAGTGGTTATTCCATCGATTTAGGGAGTATTATGAAGTTTTACTAAATTAATTGATAAAAAAATTGAACGATGCTCATTTACCATGAAAAAGATTTTAGCATACATTAATACAAATGTACAATATGGTAGAAATTTTAAAACAACACTAAAGATTATAGGCTTCAGTATTTAAAGTAGTTACCAAAAACTCAATATATTTGTAGGGGTTAACTCATAGATTTTGAGAAAATTTCAAAAAATATGACAATATTGTTTTAATGCCTAGTTGCATCCTTCACTAACATATGATGATGTTCAAAGAGGTTTGGAGCCTTTGTCGTCTCTGTTTATCAAGAAAATCATAATTTTATAGTGGCTATTCCATCGATTTAGGGAATATTATGAAGTTTTACTAAATTAATTGATAAAAACAATTAAACGATGCTCATTTACCATGAAAAAGAGTTTATCATACATTAATACAAATGTAGAACATGGTAGAAATTTTAAAACAACACTAAAGTTTATAGGCTTTAGTATATAAAATATTTACCAAAAACTCAATATTTTTGTAGGGAGGTTAGCACATAGATTTTAAGAAAATTTAAAAAAATATGAAAATATTGTTTTAATGCCTATTTTCATCCTGCACTAACATATGATGATGTTCAAAGAGGTTTGGAGCCTTTGTCGTCTCCGTTTATCAAGAAAATAATAATTTTATAGTGGTTATTCCATCGATTTAGGGAGTTTAAGAAGTTTTACAAATTAATTAATAAAAAAAATGAACGATGCTCATTTACCATGAAAAAGAGTTTAGCATACATTAATACAAATGTAGAATATGGTAAAAATTTTAAAACAACACTAAAGATTATAGGCTTCAGTATATAAAGTATTTACCAAAAACTCAATATATTTGTAGGGGTTAGCCCATAGATTTTGAGAAAATTTCAAAAAATATGACAATATTGTTTTAATGCCTAGTTTCATCCTGCACTAACATATGATGATGTTCAAAGAGGTTTGGAACCTTTGTCGTCTCAGTTTATCAAGAAAATAATTATTTTATAGTGGTTATTCCATCGATTTAGGGAATATTATGATGTTTTAATAAATTAATTGATAAAAAAGTTATTGATTCCTATATACCATGAAAAAGAGCTTAAAATACATTAATACAAGTGAAGAATGTGGTTAGTAATTTTAAAGCAACACTAAAGATTATAGGCTTCAATATATAAATTACTTACCAAAAACTTAATATATATTCGTAGGGGGTGGTTAGCACATAGATTTTGAGAAAATTTCAAAAAATACGACGATATTTTTTTAATGCATATTTGCATCCTGTACTAACATATGAAGATGTTCAAAGAGGTTTGGACCCTTTGTCGTCTCCGTTTATCAAGAAAATAATAATTTTATAGTGGTTACTCTATCGGTTTAGGGAGTATTATGAAGTTTTACTAAATTAATTGATAAAAATAATTGAACGATGCTCATTTACCATGAAAAAGATTTTAGCATACATTAATACAAATGTACAATATGGTAGAATTTTAAAACAACACTAAAGATTATAGGCTTCAATATATAAAGTATTTACCAAAAACTCAATATATATTCGTAGGGGGTTATAGCACATAGATTTTGAGAAAATTTCAAAAAATACGACGATATTTTTTTAATGCATATTTGCATCCTGTACTAACATATGAAGATGTTCAAAGAGGTTTGGACCCTTTGTCGTCTCCGTTTATCAAGAAAATAATAATTTTATAGTGGTTACTCTATCGATTTAGGGAGTATTATGAAGTTTTACTAAATTAATTGATAAAAAAATTGAACGATGCTCATTTACCATGAAAAAGATTTTAGCATACATTAATACAAATGTACAATATGGTAGAAATTTTAAAACAACACTAAAGATTATAGGCTTCAGTATATAAAGTATTTACCAAAAATTCAATATATTTGTAGGGGGTTAGCCCATAGATTTTGAGAAAATTTCAAAAAATATGACAATATTGTTTTAATGCCTAGTTGCATCCTTCACTAACATATGATGATGTTCAAAGAGGTTTGGAGCCTTTGTCGTCTCCGTTTATCAAGCAAATAATAATTTTATAGTGGTTATTCCATCGATTTAGGGAGTATTATGAAGTTTTACAAATTAATTGATAAAAAAATTGAACGATGCTCATTTACCATGAAAAAGAGTTTATCATACATTAATACAAATGCAGAATATGGTAGAAATTTTAAAACAACACTAAAGATTATAGGCTTCAGTATATAAATTATTTACCAAAAACTCAATATTTTTGTAGGGGTTAGCTCATAGATTTTGAGAAAATTTCAAAAAATATGACAATATTTTTTTAATGCCTAGTTGCATCCTGCACTAACATATGATGATGTTCAAAGAGGTTTGGAGCCTTTGTCGTCTCTGCTTATCAAGAAAATAATAATTTTATAGTGGTTATTCCATCGATTTAGGGAGTATTATGAAGTTTTACTAAATAAATTGATAAAAACAATTGAACGATGCTCATTTACCATGAAAAAGAGTTTAGCATACATTAATAAAAATGTACAATATGGTAGAAATTTTAAAACAACACTAAAGATTATAGGCTTCAGTATATAAAGTATTTACCAAAAATTCAATATATTTGTAGGGGTAGCCCATAATTTGAGAAAATTTCAAAAATATGACAATATTGTTTTAATGCCTAGGTGCATCCTTCACTAACATATGATGATGTTCAAAGAGGTTTGGAGCCTTTGTCGTCTCCGTTTATCAAGCAAATAATAATTTTATAGTGTTATTCCATCGATTTATGGAGTATTATGAAGTTTTACTAAATTAATTGATAAAAATTGAACGATGCTCATTTACCATGAAAAAGAGTTATCATACATTAATACAAATGCAGAATATGGTAGAAATTTTTAAAACAACACTAAAGATTATGGCTTCAGTATATAAATTATTTACCAAAACTTAATATTTTTGTAGGGGGTAGCTCATAGATTTTGAGAAATTTCAAAAAATATGACAATTTTTTTTAATGCCTAGTTGCATCCTGCACTAACATATGATGATGTTCAAAGAGGTTTGGAGCCTTTGTCGTCTCTGTTATCAAGAAAATAATAATTTTATAGTGGTTATTCCATCGATTTAGGGAGTATTATGAAGTTTTACTAAATAAATTGATAAAAAATTGAACGATGCTCATTTACCATGAAAAAGAGGTTTAGCATACATTAATAAAATGTACAATATGGTAGAAATTTTAAAACAACACTAAAGATTATAGGCTTCAGTATATAAAGTATTTACCAAAATTCAATATTTTGTAGGGGTTAGCCCATATATTTTGAGAAAATTTCAAAAAAATATGACAATATTGTTTTAATGCCTAGGTGCATCCTTCACTAACATATGATGATGTTCAAAGAGGTTTGGAGCCTTTGTCGTCTCCGTTTATCAAGCAAATAATAATTTTATAGTGGTTATTCCATCGATTAGGGAGTATTATGAAGTTTTACTAAATTAATTGATAAAAAAAATTAAACGATGCTCATTTACCATGAAAAAGATTTTAGCATACATTAATACAAATGTACAATATGGTAGAAATTTTTAAAACAACACTAAAGATTATAGGCTTCAGTATTTAAAGTAGTTACCAAAACTCAATATATTTGTAGGGTTAGCCCATAGATTTGAGAAAAATTTCAAAAAATATGACAATATTGTTTTAAATGCCTAGTTGCATCCTTCACTAACATATGATGATGTTCAAAGAGGTTTGGAGCCTTTGTCATCTCCGTTTATCAAGAAAATCATAATTTTATAGTGGTTATTCCATCGATTTAGGGAGTACTATGAAGTTTTACTAAATTAATTGATAAAACAATTAAACGATGCTCATTTACCATGAAAAAGAGTTTATCATGCATTAATACAAATGTAGAACATGGTAGAAATTTTAAAACAACACTAAAGTTTATAGGCTTTAGTATATAAAAATATTTACCAAAAACTCAATATTTTTGTAGGGGTTAGCACATAGATTTTGAGAAAATTTCAAAAATATGAAAATATTGTTTTAATGCCTAGTTTCATCCTGCACTAACATATGATGATGTTCAAAGAGGTTTGGAGCCTTTGTCGTCTCCGTTTATCAAGAAAATAATAATTTTATAGTGGTTATTCCATCGATTTAGGGAGTTTATGAAGTTTTA
>NC_024795.2:29274154-29339561 GCF_000309985.2 Brassica rapa | reverse complement strand
ATTTAGGGAGTATATGAAGTTTCACTATATTAATTTATAAAAAGAATTGAACGATGCTTATTTACCATGAAAGAGAGTTATAGCATATGTTAATACAAATGTAGAATATGGTTAGAAATTTAAAACAACTATTAAGATTATAGGCTTCAATATATAAAGTATTTACCAAAAACTCAATATTTTTCGTAGGGGTTTTAACACATAGATTTTGAGAAAATTTCAAAAAATACGACAATATTGTTTTAATGCATATTTGTATCATGCACTAATATATGATGATGTTCAAAGAGGTTTGAAACTTTTGCTATCTCTATTTCTTTAGAGAATAGCAATTTTATAATGGTTAGTCCATCGATTTAGAGAGTATTATCAAATTTTACTAAATTAATTGATAAAAAAGTTATAATGATTCCCATATACCATGAAAAAGAGCTTAGAATACGTTAATACAAATGTAGAATGTGGTTTGAAATTTTAAAACAACAATAAAGATTATATGCTTCAGTATTTATCAAAATTTCAATATTTTCGTAAGGGTTAACACATAGATTTTGAGAAAATTTCAAAAGATACGACAATATTTTTTTAATGCCTAGTTGCATGCTAATTAACACATTTATTGATATTACACTCTACTCAAAAATAATAAAAATCTTGTTCGGTTTTATATCTACCATCTTTAAATTCACATAGATACAATTAATGTTAATGTAACTAGTCAAGCTAGATACAATTATCAACACAAATGAATTAAATTGATGTCCTTTTATAGCATTAGGTAAACCTAATATTTTAACTTTTCATTTATTCTAAATTTTCAAACGGATAGAAGTATTAAAAACTAATGCAATGCACTTCAAATAAATATACTTCAATTTAAACAAAACAAAATATGTTCTATCACAATTACGATAGCAACTAATAATCAATCATTCATTCTCATAGTATTGTTTATTATGATTATCTTAAACGTTTTTTTTGCTGATGAATTTGATGTTTATCATTATAATCTTATAAATGAACTGATTTTAGATTAAAATAGTTTTATTTCTGAAAGTTTCAAAGGTGAAAAGTAATTTCCTTGATACAAAACTTTAAACTAAAGATGTAATAAGAACATACAAATCTAAAAAGAATATATCTAAATGTAACTGCTGATAAAATTCACAATAAAGTATTATACCAAATAAAAATAAATCGTAATCTTTTGATTTCTATCATTAAAATTTTTGATTTTTTTTAAAAAAAATCTTTGTGAATTACATAATTTTTTTATGAAGAATAAGTTTATACGTTTATATATCTAGTAAAATTAATTTAAGAACTGAATAATATTTTTAAATTATGGATAATAATTTACATTAATTTGCTGAATATTTTTTTTTAAGAGGAGATGATAAACTTCTATATTTAGGTAATCAATGGATTGTTCTTTTTAAACGTCTGAACTTAATTAAGAGCTAATCAATGAATTAAGAGCCAATAACACAAATTAATTTTGTCAAAATAAAAAATAAAGTAACACAAATTAATATTTGCAATTCCGAATAAAAAGAATTGCCTCCCACAGAATAGAAAGTCTTTCACTTTCTCACCATAAAACTTATATTGACCAGTTGGAACAAGTGTTAATCGACCACGTGTCAAACCTCACACAGAATACCTCGCACGTGCCGGATCTGTTATAAAAATCACTCGACGGTCTTCTCCTTCCAGTTCATCACAATTTCAAACCTCTCTCTCTCTCTTCTCCAATTCTCAATCAATCGAATCATGGTTGAACCGGCGAATACCGTTGGAATCCCGTTGAACCACACTGCGTTGCTGAAGGATGAGCTCGACATCGTGATCCCCACCATCCGCAACCTCGATTTCCTCGAGATGTGGAGACCTTTTCTCCAGCCTTACCATCTCATCATCGTCCAGGACGGAGATCCTTCCAAGACCATTGCTGTTCCTGAAGGGTTCGATTACGAGCTTTACAACAGGAACGACATTAACCGTATCCTTGGTCCCAAAGCTTCGTGCATCTCCTTCAAGGACTCGGCTTGTCGCTGCTTCGGTTACATGGTGTCTAAGAAGAAGTACATCTTCACAATCGACGATGATTGCTTCGTAAGTTTCCTTCAAATTCTCAAAGTTTGCTCTTTTTTTTTTAGTTCGTTCTGTTTTGTCTGAATGCTATAGATCTCTGTTTCATGTTGTGTGTTTTATGTATTATGTTGTGTCCATGCGAGGCCTGGTTACAATGTCGGTAGATTAAACACTGTTTTTGATCTAGATCTATACATTCTTCTGCTTGGATTGTTCTTGATCTGTTTTTGTTTTTTTCAGAATTGGAATTGTATAGTTCAGCTTCGTGGGCATTGATTGTAATCGTTCATGATCTCTTATGTTTAGTGATGACATTGTTGTTGGATCAATCTATCTATGTTATGTCATAGCAGTTTAACTTCACAAGATTCTTGCATGTCACTGTTGTTACAAAGGCAAAGAAAAGTCCAAAACTTTTAATTCCCCTGTTTAAGGAATTGAGTTTTCAGTTACACCATGATTCTAGTATTGTTGATGTTGCTTTCATAATGTGTTGGTTTTGTCACGTGTAACAGTCTTCTTTTTTGTTCTTCTAGTTTTAGCTGCATTTGAATAATCGTTTCTTTATTTTTATATTCTTTTTTGTTGTTGTTGTTGTCATGTGTTATAGGTTGCTAAGGATCCATCTGGAAAAGCAGTGAACGCACTTGAGCAACACATCAAGAACCTTCTCTGCCCATCTTCTCCGTTTTTCTTCAACACCTTGTACGACCCATACCGTGAAGGTGCTGACTTCGTCCGTGGATACCCTTTCAGTCTCCGTGAGGGTGTTTCCACTGCTGTCTCCCACGGTCTCTGGCTCAACATCCCTGATTACGATGCCCCAACCCAACTTGTGAAGCCTAAAGAAAGGAACACAAGGTACTACTTTAACATCCTATTTCAACATTTTTACTTGAATCTTTATTAGCTAACAATATGCTTAAATGGCATTACTGTGAAGGTATGTGGATGCTGTAATGACCATCCCAAAGGGAACACTTTTCCCAATGTGTGGTATGAACTTAGCCTTTGACCGTGATCTCATCGGTCCGGCTATGTACTTTGGTCTCATGGGTGATGGTCAGCCTATTGGTCGCTACGACGATATGTGGGCTGGATGGTGTGTCAAGGTACTTTCCCATTCTCCTTCAAAGTTTTATGACTATATTTGAATACTTATGGGTCTGTTCATTAGGTGATCTGTGACCATTTGGGATTGGGAGTGAAGACAGGTCTGCCCTACATTTATCACAGCAAGGCAAGCAACCCATTTGTGAACCTGAAGAAGGAATACAAGGGAATTTTCTGGCAGGAGGACATCATTCCTTTCTTCCAGAGCGCAAAGCTCTCAAAAGAAGCTGTGACGGTTCAACAATGCTACATTGAACTGTCTAAGATGGTGAAGGAGAAGCTTAGCGCCATTGATCCTTACTTTGACAAGCTTGCTGATGCTATGGTCACCTGGATTGAAGCTTGGGATGAGCTTAACCCGGCCACCAAAGCTTGAGCAGCAGAGAAAAAAAAAACTATCACCGCAGTTTTGGTTATTAGCTTAACCTATCTCATCTATCTTCTTTCCTTCCCCGTTTTGTTTTTTTTTTCTGACTTTCCGGTGATTATTCAGTTCGTTTTAAAGTTGCCAGAGTTTATTTAAATAGTGATGGTGTGTAGTTCTATTTAAGACCGATACAATCTATCCTCTGAGCTTTTTGTTTCAATAATAAAATCATATATATTCCTTGAGTCTTTGGTGTTATCTTACTTGTGTTAGTTCATATGTTTTGTGACAATCTAATTTTTGAGTTCATACCGTTTAATCTGAATTTATTCATCAATGGATAAGAAACAGAACACTTATTTATTTAATCAAATAACTAATAATGTGTAACATAATTATACACTGCATTGTTTATTTTTCAGCTACAAAACTGCAGGTCCATGGATGAGGAGGTGATGGTGCCAAAATGACAAGTCTGCAAACTTTACAATGAAAACTTCAGAGCCTTCCTTCTACATCCACAGAAGCTCTTCAGATGTCTCTGTACACCAAAGAACCCTACATAACCTCTTTAAGAATCTCATCCTCAAGATTGATATAATCCCCATAGATAAACTCCATTATCCACCCATCCATGTCCTGCCAAATCTAAATGTAGGACAATGGTGGTGGCTCTGATCATATGGTTTCATCTAGTGAATTGCCACTATCATTCTCATGTAATAGCTGGAGACATTCATAAGGATTAGCATAGAAGTAGTCTTCTTCTTTTGGTTTATTTGGTATCACAAGCCTCTTCTTTGGACCTCCCATTCTTGTAGCGTGAAAGGCCTTCACCCTGGTCGTGAACACTTCCCAGCTCACTAATCCTTGGTAGTATTCATCTATAAGATTGACCAAGAACTTCCTGTTTAGCTCAATCGTCTTCTTGAACCCCAAGAACCTGAGGATGATGATTAAGTGCATTAGCCAATGATGAAAGAAACATTATTGTTAGCAACAAATGATTTACCTGCGATGACCTTCCACAACTTTGGCCATGTTCCCATAATAAGTAGGAACGAATATATCACTTTCCAGAGAGATAAGGTAATCAAGAGCAGCCATTTGAGAAGAGTGGTTCTTACAAAAACTCAAATCAGAGGAATCCAGCAGAGTTTCTTTCCTCACCTGTTTATTTAAATCAAAGATTCATCAGTTACCGACACTATAAGTGAATATTTCAGACAATAAGCTACTAACCACATTGGGAAAGACGTCTGTTAAAGCCTTTAACCGCCTTTTACCACCGTATATCTCTCCGGCAGCTATGTAAATCTGAACATTACGGTCAATCCCCAAGGCAGACAGCGTCAGAGCTGTTTCTTCTGGAGTTAATGGGCAAAGACCTTCTTTCCTCTTCAACTCTGAGTTTATCACTTTCTCCTTCCACCATGGATAAGCATATCTAATCAATGAAAAAAAAAGAATGATTACATCAATACCACTAAGAACTTTTAATACAAGATGAAATGTTTTTTTTGTTATAACCTCATTCTTGTGAGTTCTTCCTCTTCGTAGCGGTTGCAACCATGTGAGCAACCAGAGAATGCCAGCATGTCCATTTCGTATCTGAGATGGAGAACGAGAAAGGGACCTTTCTCCCTCAGGATCTTGACCACTCTTCTACCTAGCTCCTCAATCTTTGGAGTGAACCTAAGCCCGTTGAAGTTTACTCGGCATCTCAGCTTCTGAACCTCAACAGGAAGTTCGTTATTGGCAAGTCGAGTGTCGGTCTTGTTTAGATGTAAGACCTTATGCTTCTTCACCAGTGGAAGAATCTGGTCTTGGTAGTAGGACATGTTGGACCAGCTGATAGGAGGCATGGTGTGGTAAACGCCAAGCTCAACCCTTCTCTTAAGTCTTGGAGGAACCTCTTTGAGTATACGAACCTCATCTCTCAAAGAAGTTATGAAGTGATCCACATCGAATATGTCTTTGAACTCACTGCCCACATAAGAAACCAATCAACAACTTCAAGAGAAGTAAAATAAGCTCAGAGTGAGATGGATGAGGAATAATAATTATACCTAGGATCATTCCAAAAAGAGGTCTTGTCAAGCTCTGGGACAATAAGTGTGACATTCATGTATCTTGCAATAGTCACCATATCACATATCTGAAGAAAGCAAACAGAGTCCAAAAAGTCATATCTACCGGAAAGATTCATTGACTCAAAGCAAATAGATTAGTTGTGATCTTATTACCGCAGCTCGCATTTGGTTGAGTCCTCCATTGCAAGAAACCATAAGATAGCCATTGTTCTGATATAGCCCTGAGAGTCAAAACAAAAGAGTATAAAAGAAATTTTTTAAGACATTCAAAGAGTGTTGCAGACAAAGCTAACATAACCAGAAAGCAAAACAAAGCTTACTTACTTTTAGGAGGGAGGGCTATTTTCATTGGAAGAGAAGTCATTTCCTGTGAAGCCATTGGGAGATCATGGTGACTGTTGAAACAAGAAGGCCATCCTTTCAACAATCTAGGTCCCCACATCCCTCCCACCGCCACCAGATGAACACAACAGCTCCATAGCAACAGTATGGTGATAGCACGGATCATCCAAAGGCTCATACGAGACTTGGAAACCAAGGAGTTCTTCAACTTGCTGTCTCCTAGAAACTTGACCTTCATCTCTAATAAGAGCTTCTTCTTGTGGTATATAAACTTCTCTGCTTCACACATTACTCAAGAAGAATTCATCCAAAACAGATTCCTAGCTAATCTTGAGGCAACCTTGAGTCTTGCTCTCAGGAGATAAACAAATAGAATAAGTCTCCTCGGATAAGAAGAAAGAATCTCTCTCTCTCTCTCTCTTTCTCTCTCTCTTTCTCTCTCTGCTGTGATTGTAATAATGAGCCCAGATCTCAAAATATGTAATCACGACGTAAAAACAGGAAAGAACATTTATTACTCCCTCGGAAAAATCCAGAATCTCTCACTAAGTCAACCCCACATCTCGGAGGGATTAACACGACCTCTCTCTCTCTCTCTCCTACTAATCAATTACCACTAAAATCAAAGATTGATCCGTGCTTATGAACCGACAACTCTCACTCTCAACGCACAAACAGATCTCAATTTCGATGTAGACTTGGAAGCTAACTCTCCAGATAAAAAGGAAACTCTGCAATGGCGATGCTTTAAGCTTAGATGTAACTAAAGCCGCAATCAAAAGGTGGAGACTTTTGAGTTGGGTGGAGAGAGAATGCGACTAGATAGAATGCTTCTTTCTTCGAGCAGATCCGCCACCGAAGAACACGGAAACTGAATCGAAGCTAGTGATCAGAGAGATTGGGAAGAAAGAAAGAAAGAAGATGATGAAGACAAATAATGTGGGAGGAAAAAGATTACAACTTTCTCTAGTTACAAAGGATCAAAGACAAAACAAGTGAACTGTCTTTTTTTTTTGTCGGTTGTCTTTTTTGTTTGAGACCGTTTTGTTAGCCTTTTCTGTCTTTGACAGTTGGAGCCATTGTTATATTAGCTCTGCCATAAATATTATTGCTAAAAAAAAATCTTCAAATTACGCGGATTCAGTTAATCTTTTTCTTTGATTCAGGGTCTGACTGGTTCAAACGCAGCGGTTGCGATTGCGGCTGCGGGCGTTTGCGGATGCGGGTGGTTGCGGTTTCTAGCGGTTTTAAGAGATTTGTACGACTGGTTCTGCGGTTAGAAATTGGTGCGTTTGCGGGATACTTATGACTGGTTAACTACCAAATACAGCAGCGGTTAAATAATAAATTAACAATATTTACATTTTATATAATTATAAAAATATCAAAAATCATAATATTATAATAAATATGTAAATTATATTTTCAAAGTTATAGTTTTAAATTTTTTAAATTATAAAAAATATTTTTATTTTAAAATTTTATAATATTAATTAAAATATAATAGATATATTTTAGTATTTTTATAATTCCATTTTAAAAATTTTATTTTTATTTTTATTTTTGTATTTATATGGTTTTTAAAAAAAAAGAAAAAAAAATTATCCTCCCGCAACCGCCCGCAACCGCAAACGCTAGCTGGAACTAGCTTTTGATTTTAAGAGGTTCGGAGCGGTTTGGAGCGGTTTGAAGCGATTTGTAGCAGTTTGTATGATTGTTTCGAAACGCTGTCAACCGCTACCAATCGCAAAAGCTGCGTTTGCGGGTGATAGCGGGAAAACCAATCAAGCTCTCAGTTAATCTTATTATATGTAAACGATTAAATACTACATTTACATGATTTTTTTTCTTATAAGTTCAGATTTTATATTGATTACTTATTAATGAATATAAGTATTTTTTCTTCTTCTCACAAAGCTTACATATGGGGATGTAAAGAGACAAACTTTGAAGTTTGTTTGACCAAATCATTAATCAATTTGTATATTTTAATCACCAAACTCTTTTTTTTGTCAACATATAATCACCAAACTCTTTTTTTTTTGTCAACATATAATAACCAAACTCATTATTTGTATTTAAGTAGGATTTATTAGGAAATTAAGTAACAAGTTTTCATATATCACACCAAGTCTTGTCCCGTACCAGTCTTACATATGGTCAGCTCTCATTCCCCTATTCTCGCTCGGATGACGCAGAAACAGAAAACTGATATTTATTCAAAATTAAAAACAAAATCCAATTATGTTAAGTAGTCGAAATATTCTTAGGTATCTGTAATTTGTATATTGATTAGCTATTAGTCTATTACTGGTGAGTGACGACCACTAAACCAGTAAACAAGTAAGTTATTTTTGGTTGCACTAAAAGAAAACCATAAAAACCAAACATTATGTAGAGGTATAAATTTTAGAGAACGGTAAATTTCTTATAAGATTAATTAATTCAATTAAAATAAACATATTATAAGCTATGTCTCATGAGTTGCACAATCAGTGTTTAAAGCTTAAAGAAGTAGAAAACATTAGAGATGAAATGAATATACATTTTAGAAAACATATGCAGCATGCAAATGAACAAAAAAAATCATATTTACATTAGACAACGCGAAATGATGGAATGATTAATCAGACAAGTCGCATAATTAGTGTCAGAATGATTATGTCATAGAAAGTTTCTGATTCATGCGTATATATCGTTAATGTGCTATACTTTACTATATATTAACAGAATTTCTAGTGCGCATAAAAAATAGAAACATAAATTCAGTTTTAAACTATAACTAAAACATAGTTTAAAAAGCAAAACATGGTTAATATGAGGATTGAGAAAATTCGCCAAAATAAGAGATAAAGGACAAAGGCCCGTGACCAGAAGAGTTGCTTGTTTTGTTTGTATTTTATTATTTTCTCAAGTTACAATTATTGTCACATGAGTGCATACACATATATACACATAAATTTCGTATATAATATGGCTATATATCTTAAATAGACTCAAAGCTTGTATTATCAGAAACATACAGCAGGAAAATAAAATAATCCATAATTTACATACTATTCTACATTTTATCGAACGCATAAAGGAGAACTAAGTTTAAAATTGATGTTGTCGACATGACAAGGAATTTTATTTTCGTGAGTGATACCAACTTTATGACGGATTAGTTTGTGGTTAGAGCTATAGAAGGCTTTTAATATGAAAGACACTCGCCAGCGGAACTGATGCTTGAAGTCTCATCATAGTATTGCAATGCGCGACATTGCATATTTAATGACTATGTCCGGTTCAAAATCTAATTAAACTATTTATATATGTACATGTGTATAGTATATAACATAGTATATATATTTTTTTGATTAATCCGGAAGTATCTCGACTCATAGATAGATCCAGGCTACTCTCCCAAAGAAAGATGCAATTCACGGATAGACTTTTCTCTGGACATTCAAACGAACTCTAAAGTATGGATGTAGATGTCTAGAAACAACTGTAATTTAGTTTCGTATAACAGATGAGTCGAACCTGAAACGTGTTAGCGTCTCAATTCCGTGTTTCTTTATCACCCGACCACAGCGTCACAACATAGTCTAATTTAAATAAATAAATTATATAAAACATATTATAGATGTTAGTTATACACTTCATACGCATGGAAAATCGATACGTGCATGTTAATAAATTTAGCAAACAAATAGTGGGTTTGTGTGTACGTGAACGTGGTTGGTGCATTATTATTTAGTGACGTGGGGTGCGTAACGCGATATGCAATCCCATTAGCGTAAATCACTCTTAATTTTACCATCGAACTTGTATTGCAGATCAACATCTGATAAGATAGCAATCTCATCATTCAACGAAACAGAGGATGACATCACTCCAATGAAGCAGATGAAACTGGAATGGGTTCCTTACCCTCCCTTCGAACAAAGGTACCATGACTTCCATGTGCTATTTTATGTGGGTGCTGTTTCTTTACGATGTATTTCTAAAGATAGAAATCTACCTGAAATAGAGCTTCATCTCTTTTGACACATTCAAGTTTAATTTACTTACGGCACATACATACATATATAAATATACATAATGTTGAGAATGATGATGTAAACTAAGCCTAACATCATCATATTCTCTCAACATTAAGACATAACACAGCCAAGAAGATGCAATTCTTCAACGTCGTCACACCAGATAAAACACCAACACGGCTATCATAACCAGTACCCAAGCAACAACGTCCCACCTCGCTCGGTTGATGGACTTAATCGAGTAAATACCAATAAAGCAACTCGACATGGATATGTTGTTTTCTTCACCAATGTCATTCTGTAATGGCAGTTTCTGTAGCAGTGATTGCATTTGTTTGTCTACCATGCTGGGTAAAGGCAGGACCCTCGTGGTTGTGGACTCTGATTGAAGCCTGGGGACATCAATTAGTGTATTACCGGAGTCTGCCGGATCATCTAGCTTCACTATGTCATCCCTCAGGATATCCGCATAGAAATCTTCTTCACTAGGAACCTAGAAACATCGTAAGTACACTTAGATTATGAATCAAGACGTAAACCATTTGGTGAAAGAAGAAGATTAAACCTGTGGATTATGTGAAGATTGCGAAGATTCAGTTATTTCACTGAGTAGTTCATGCCCTGATTCACCTGATAAGTAATAATCAAACATATTATTTTCCCAGCCAGACTTACTTTCTGAAACAGGTTCGCTTTGCATGTTTTTGTTCTTGTCAAGTGATAAACTTGGCGGCTTTTGAGTCGTAGCTCCTTGAAATTCGGTATTCCTTCTAAGCCGACAAACAACCAGCGCGTCCTATTTTAAGAAATTAAAAAGAAGCATATGCTAATCAGGAAATTAAAAGAAATATAAGAAATTAATTACGTACTAGGGATATTCCAATCATGCAGTACTCATGCATAATCCATTCCGTTCTTCCTCCTTTAGGAGCACGACCAATGTGGAAGACAAGCGTCCTCTTTGTTCCAATAACCTCAGAACCAGACTTGACGTTACGTTCTTTGCCTGTGGCTTTCCAGTATCCCATCTTGGTTGCTCTTCTGTTCTGTGAACCGTGTGGATACTTCTTCCCACGAGCACAGAAGAAGAACCATTCACTCTCAGATTTAACGACTGATTTATCTGCAAGAAATTGTTTTTTTTTTTTTTTTGAAAAGTTCAAGAAGACGGAAAAAAAAAATTATATAACAGAGAAACATAAACTCGACCGAACGAACCAGGCAAGTCCCATGGCTCGAAGTTGTAAATATCGAGCTCAGGGATAATCTCGACGGACCCCTCCAAGCCATCCATCTTTCGTTTCAAGTAATACGAAATAAGCTCGATGTCCGTCGGAGAGAATTTGAAACCAGGAAACGCCGTGGAAACCGCCACTGACACCACCGATGTATCCCTGGAAGCCTCCGCCATATCTATTACTACAAATAATGGACGCCTGGCGAGAAGAGATATCAAAAGGTGTTTTTAGTCTCTCGGAAATGTGAAAAGCCATAGAGAAGCAAATAAGATTCCACTGCCTGCCTCTCGGGAACTGGAACAGCTGTTGCACCGGCAGTGAAAATCTACGTACAACTGCCACATCATCATACGTTCACTCAATTTGTTTTTTTTGTTTTTGTTTTTTTTTTACCTAATCCAATAGTATATTATACTACAATTGGGCTCAGCTTCCCATCTCTAGAAAATAATAAAGCTACGAAGGAATACAGAACCCAATCTTTATACATAAAAGAGAGTTTTATCTCTCCCGGTGAAGTCACCTCAGCATCCAGGTCACAAATTCGTGCTCTGTGGTTTCGACACCTGTCCAGGCCAATGATATTCTGCGTTCTATTTAAAAATTGTTTGGCTGTCGGATTTTTAATGAGCTTAGACAAAACTGTATAATTTATATGTAATAGATAATTTTCTTTGGGCCGATCTCCATAGAAATGATGGTCCCGTCTCCACAACATCTTCACATTGTTAGGGTTCGTCATTGAAGGTATGGTTCCGTATACCATCAATGGCGATTCTGAAATTGCGTGTGCGTTGACTCTTTCTCAGTAATCTCAAAGTCAATGGTATCTCTTCATGTCGTTTTGGTCTCTATTCTTAACCTCGGAACTGTTACCAATCGAATTGATTGAACGCCATTAACAAAAGCGTAACTCTTCATGCCCACTACAACCACGATCTTGCATTCAATGATTCTTATCCTTCATCCAGGCGGTGATTATCTCCTATAAAAGGGTAAGCATTCAGCCGTAGAGCAGCATCCTCACAGTTCCTGATATATCAAGGTGTAAAGTTACCTCATCTATTCTGTTCAGATTCTGGGAACTAAAGTTGTTCCTTTCTTAAAACACAAGATGAATCGTATTTTTAAACATATTACGTTTGTTGATTCGGTTTGTTGATTTTTCAGTCTCAATATTTGTTTCACCCATAGATTCAATTTTGTTTGTTGATTAGGTTTTTTGGGTTTATCCTCCCTAGATCTTTGGTTGAAGTTGATGAATTAGATTCCAGCAATCAAAGCATTGTATCAAGTTAAGCCAACCTTAAATCTCATTGGAAAGTTGCGAGTTTTTAGTTTAATATTCTAATAATCTGTCTCTTATACTTCTTCTGCGTATACTGATCTTGAAACAAAAACTATTAGACATAGTAGAAAGCAAGAGCTGATGTCTCGACATGGCACTATATTTTTTTGTAACCTTCATTTATATCAGTTTTAGTTTGTGAGGCAGTAATCAGAAGAGAGATCATGAACAAGGTGTTGAAAACGAGTGTGACTGCTTTGGTGGAGCTCAATATGCTCAAGAATTTCACTGGCACTCTGCTGTTGTAGGCTCTTTAGGTGGATTCAGTGCTCACACCAGAAACATAGTTCTTGATGTATTCATAGCTATTTGCCAATATCCAGCTCAAAACATGGAGAGCTATCAATGCATCAATGATGGAAACCATTAACGGAAAATATATCCGTGTCTCTATCACTACGCCAACTACTCAGGTAACTGATCAAATCTCTCTACTAAGTTCTTCAATTTGATTTGACATATTTATTTATCATGGTTTACATTTTCAGGCTGGGACAGTGGGAGGAGGAATGCAGCTTCCGTCTCAGTCGGTGTAGTCAAACCTGCTAAGCGTTAAAGGAGCTACAACAATTTGATCTTAATCTTGCCTTTTCAAAAAGATTGAGCGTTTCAACAATGTGGGAAACACAGAGCGTCAAAGTATGTACCATTGCCTTTTCAAGTTGGAGAAAGCAAGAGCATGTAAATTTTATACATTCCAAAACCAAAAAAGCAGCTTAATTTGGATTATACATGTATATCCTATGAAAATATATTTATCGTAACACACATATATTTATTCTTGACTTTAGATTTCTGATTGTGGCATTAACCGATGTGTGCAGAAAAATGTATAAAGGTTAATGGTTTCAACAGATTATTGATCAAATTTATTGAAAGTAATAAAAAAAATCTATAACAAAAAACTGCTAATAGCTTTTCAAAAATCTGTGTAAGTCATGAAGAATAATTATAATTTATAATATAATTTTATCCTGATATTCAGAAATCGACTCTAAAGTTCAAATCCATTTCAAAAGTAATATTCAAAAAAAAAAAATGCACCTTGATAGCCTATAATTATATGCTAAAATATTTTTATTCTTTTTATAATATTAATTCATATAGTATTTTAACATTTTCTACTTATTTGTATTAAAATAATATTTATTATGCATATAGTTGTTATGTCTGTAGCATATTACAACCTTTTTTTTAACAACAGCATATTACAACTAAAATGGAATAAGTCACATAATCTTAAAAAAAAATTTAAAATTAATTGAGAAAATATATTAAAATAGAATTAAAAATAATAATAATAAAAAATAAATGAAAACTGTATTTATATAATAACACATTAAAGAAACCATATGCAAATAAGTGTAGTAACTTCATGAATTTTCAAAGAGAGTTTCAATATAACGAATTTAATACTGATATGAAAATAAAATGTTTGTAATTGTAAATTTTAAATTGAAACGTAATAAAAACGATAAGATATAAGATTATTAATGAAAGTATAAAATATAAAATAAACCAATCAAAATATCTATATTACCAAAATAAAGAAGAAAATATTTCTATTGAAATCATCTCAACCATCAAAGTATAAATTTACTTAATTGCAAAAAATAGTGAAAAATCATAATAAAACCCCATAAAATAAAGTAACCACAAAAATAACTATTCAAACTACAACTATAACCAAACCTTCTCAAATGAGAAAACTATTAAACAAATTATACATACTTAACCAATGTGTTTTTCTTTGCTTTTTATTTTAATTGTAACATAGAGAATTTAAAATATTCAAAACCCGTTCAGTTCAGATGAATGACTGTAAAAGTCGGTGTATGAGATTAAGTAAGAAAATATTTACTTAATCTAATACAATTAAAAATTATTATTAGGAAAAAAATAAATAATTTTGACTTTGAAACAACACCACACAAGACTAAAACATCTTCACATATTAGCAAACAACAACTGTGGTAATTTATGGATCGTCATGAACAGAAAACCAACATGTCTCGGGATGGCAATTGATGAGATAGATCAAATGTCCCTTATGTGACGTCTCTATATTATTAAAAAAATGTTATGGAACTAATATGATCTTTACAATACCACCACTTCTCAATAATCTCGAAAATTGATATAGTGATTGTTATTACTACACCATAGAAAAATTATCCACAACCCAATCCTTCTGAACTTAAATGTTACAAACCACAAATAACACACCAAATATGGAATCAAATTTTCATAAAAAGAAACAACATGAAGACCCTTTGAAGCCCACACAACATAACAATGTCACAACTCTTTAGAAAAAAAAAACAACTATTGCCAAAATATATATTATCACATATAATCCCTCCTCACATAAAACTTTTTAAAAGATAAAAATCATTATCATATACATCTCTTGCAAATGTAAACCAAAAACAGCCTCCACAAAATCATACAAAAAATAATAACCTAAATCACAAATAAATTATATCCTGCCCGTAGAGCGGGCCGACCCTAGTATATTATACAACTAGGATAAGACCGCAGGGTGAGTTTAAAAAAACTAATATTCCCTCCATTTTTTTAATATAAATTATTTTAAAACTGTGCATATAAATTTAAAAAATCATTAATTTTTATATTTTTTAAACAAAAACATCATTAACTATTTACCTAACCACAAATATAAAATAGAAGGTATGTTATTATTGAGCATATAACATTAAATATTAATAAATTTTACATAGAAAACCGAAAACGTCATATAATTTAGAACATAAAATTTTCTCTAAAACAACTTATATTAAAAAACAGAGGGAGTATATAAACATTTGGTATACATCGAAGCAAGTAATCTTTAACTTGTTTTAAATCATATTTACAGCTCAGATTGTCCTTTACCAGGTGTAGTCAAAGTTGTCCATATCCCGACAGTTGTTGCTGTAAGTTATAGCTTGATATATGTTTTTTTTTTCTGTATCGTATCTCTTTCCGCTTTGTGATGAGATAGCAATCTCACCGATCAATGGAGCAAAGGGTGAAATCATTCCAATGAAGCAAATGAAACTGGAATGAGTTCCTTACATTCCTTTTGAACAAATGTACCATGACTTTCATGTGCTATAATAAAGATGGAGAATTATCTGCAGAGCAAAAGGATGAATTCAAAAGTTATTTCAGCTGTATCACAATTTGGTAGTTGATGATGACGCTTGAGTATATCATTTTTTTTTGCTTAATGAACTCCAGGAATTTGTCAAAGAGCATGTTTGAAGAGGTAAAGATTGTAATCCTGACTGAGATATTAACATGTATGTGAGAAGCTGTTTGCTAAAAAGAAAAAAACATGGTGTTGTTATTCTTGCAGGCAATAGCTGCTAGCTTGAATGAGAGTAATAGATGAAAGAGTGAAGATGAGAAGATGCAAGCCTTGCAAAGCATGAAGGTGTACAAATTCTACACATATATGTATTGGCTAACAACACTTCTGTATATAGAAACTTTCAACTGGTGAAGATGGGATATGCCTTATGATATGCTGATCCTAGACACTCTGACCAGTCATCGTCTCAAGACTGGAGTGTCTATTATAAGCGAAGAAATCAGAACTCTGGTGTTGAGTTCAGGTGTATATGCCTTCTCATCGAAGGAGATGTGTGAATTTCAATTAGCAGATAGTGTGAACCCTCTCAAATGCTTTCAAAGATTCAAGATGGTGCATTAAGGATAGATTTGAAAGCTTTAGTCCGCCTCTGTGAAAGCCTCAGGTAATAATGTTTTTCGCTAAACTTCTCTGTTACATATATGAGTATACACTTGGTAATTTGGGAAGAATCCAAGTCAAACAATGTGAACTCTGTTGTGTTTCAGGGAGCAGTTACTTGATGGAGACTTTATTGATTGGGAAGAAGTATATTAAAAAGCACAAACACTCAAACTCTACAACAGTTTAGTACTGTTGGAAGAGTTACTACACAATATATCATACCGAACTAATGAAAAATGTAGTAAACTAGAGAAACTCCATACTTCAGCAGAACTCTCTGTACCATTGTACTTTTATTTCATGTTCTTGTCTCTGTAAGATATTGTAATTATCTGTTTTGTACGTTAGAATTAATGGAATAAAAGCTCGAACTTGGTGGCATTGTGAGTGTTGTTGAATCTCAGTGTGAGTTTTATTTGCCTCTGTCCCAAGCTGTTTCTGGGATTCCTAGCCTCGTTTTGTATCATAAAAAGACAGGATAGTATAGTTTCCAGATGAGACATAATTAATATAAACATTCCACACATTACAAATCTATTTATATAAAAGCAAGGTTTCAAAAGGCACAAACATCTTCTGAAAACAGAAGAGATATGTTTTAAGGCTATTATAGTTATAGCCCACTTATGTCTACAAATCAAAAGTCTTAATTATGCAGCATACATATTCATATAATCCCATCTCATCCTCATCACCAAGAACCCACCGCTTGCATGCATGCTTAAAGATACTTATTGGGAGGGTAGAATTAAGAAGTATCATACTCACAGCATCCAGCCAGGGATGTAGCCGTTGTTTCCTGGTTGGGACGACTGACCTTGCGCAGTTACGGCCATTTGCTCTGAACACACTGGATGGTTGTATCTGTTTTAAACACCACAACACCATAGCTTTCTCAAACTGTTTAATGGTTTATCATCCAAGTTGCTCTATAAAACAAAGGCAAAAGAAGTTGTTTTGGTTTACCCCATTTGCAAAGTGGGATCACATTCAAGAGACTGGAATAGTCCCTGAGACTGAGCCTGATGATGTCCATAGGCAACATTATGTTGGTCGCCACCTTCCCATGTCCCTCCTATATGGTGACTTCTCACGCCTATCATATCTTCCAGCTAATTAATGCACAACAAAAGCATAGTTGAGGATTGTAAGATTCAGGCTTATATATAAATGGGGACTAGACGAGAGAGAGAGAAACACCATCTACGTACCTTCATTGACAAAGCACGATTGGCGTCAAGCAAGATATGCTCTTTGCCTTGGAGGTCAGTGAGCTGGTCAAGCATATACTGTGTCTATATACACGAAACAAGCATTTTTCAGACATTTTTCAGGCATCTAAACCAATTCAAGTGTGTTCTGTAGATATACAATGGAATAGTTAAGTCACCTTGATGCAGCGAACTTGCTTAAGAGAGCCGTCTAGTTGACGCTCAAGCTGCTCTAGCTCCTTTGAGTTCAGGGGTCCAAGGTCCTCTCCAAGTAGATTTCTGCACCAACATACACTTACATCAATCCAAGCATATGTATATATATGTTAGCATACAGATTAATGTATATATACATACATACCTCTGCTGACGTTGAAGATTTTCATATCTACCTTTCAGCTTCAAATACTCTCTGTAGCTATTCTGAAAAATGCCAACCAAAGAGATCGTTAATGTTGGAATCACTGACTTAAAATTTTATTTTAATTATTACAATCAATGAATCTTTAATTTTGAAGCTCTAGCATTTGTCTAATTAGTTATATCAAATAAAATTAGTTAATACTAATATGGAAGATTAAACCTCGAGTTCTTTGGCAGGTTTGTTGTTGACTTCAACTGAACCATAGCTACACTTCTGGTACCTTTCCAGTGTCTTGAGCATGCTGAAAGATCAAAGCATCAAAGATAAATATGAGAAGAACAAACTATTGATTATTAATTTAGTGGCTGAATTAAGAAACTAAAAAAAAATCAAAACGTTAAAAAGAAGATTTTAGTTGAATTCATAATTGAAAAGAGATGTAATTAAATTGCATTGGTGCTTAAATATCTGCATGAAGTAGAGACTGGTTAATGCATGGATCCACAAATTATTCTACGTTGGATCTTATATATTTTATTGAAATCTGTGAATCTTTAACTACTTTAATAATCTCTAATCAGACATATATATCTGTCTACAGACAAACATATAGGTATATCAATTATGACACTTCTTTAACCTATAGATATCGAATCTACTCAAAAAAAAACTAAGAAGCAGAAGCGATCAGATCTCGAGATTCAATCATTTAAAAGAAACTGAATCATCCATCTATAATCAAAACCTTAGAGTTCATATTTTAAAACCTGAGCATCATCAAGAATGTCAAAAGTAATCAAGAACCAAAATCAAGAAAGATAAACCTCACAAGATCTAAATTTTTTTAAAGATTTATACACGGATCTAATAACTTTATCACATATGCTGAGAGAGGATTATAATTACTTGGAGGTGCTGCAGAACTCGTAGAGCTTTCCACGGTTGGAGAAGACGATGAGAGAAACCTCAGCATCGCAGAGAACTGAAAGCTCATAAGCTTTTTTCAGCAAACCGTTTCTACGCTTAGCGAACGTGACTTGTCTGTTAATCTTGTTCTCGATCCTCTTTAGCTCTACCCTTCCCCTTCCCATTTTTCCTTCTTCTTTTATATGTAAACTTATTAGGTGATGTAAATGTTTATCTATATTCAGACACACACACAAACATGAGTTTGGTGTTGCTTTTTCTGATGAAAGATCTTTTCTTTTGGACAATAAAATCAAACCCTATTTTTCTCAAGAACAAGAAGAGGAGAAGAGAATATAAAGAGGAAACTTTTGCTTCTTGGTTTGGTTTTGATTTGATTGTAGTAGGGTTCTTGTTTATTCTTTAGATCTTTTGTCTGTTCTTTCTTTCTTTTTTTGAAGGGTTGTGTGTGTGTGATGAGATTGTGAATCTGAAGAAAGCTTTTGTCAATCTTTAAAAGCTATAAAGATAAGATACTTGTGCGGATGAGAGATTATTAGGGTTTGGTGATGTATCTGGTGTGTTTCAACTCTCTCTCTCTCTCTACTTCTTTACTCTTTCTCTGTCCTCTTCTTTTACAAAAAGGTAAGAAAACATTTTCACTCTCTCTTGTTATGCGCGTGTGTCACAGAGACGCAATTGCTAGTAATTAAGAGAAATGAAGTTTATGTTCTCTGATTATAATCCATGCGTATATAGAAATAATTACTTACTGTATTTTCACTCTTTAACTCTTTCATACATTACCCAAGTTTATAGATTTCTACACTTTAAGTTTTAAATACATCACCTAAGTTCATAGAAATTTTTAAAACTTTGATATGGATATAGCATAACATACGTCTGTATGTAGTTATGTATATTAATTTGCCAATGAAATGAAAGTATTAAAATTGCCCAAGTGGTAAGGCGCGTGAGAGTGGGAATAGCATTGGCTTCTACAATGATACGAAAGTAGCTATCATCATTTTCTACTTCACAAGTTGCAGAAAAACTTCTCATACCTTAATATGGACTTGTATGTGTCGCATGTCTATTGGCTCCTATCTACTTAACAAGGTTCTTGTTTCAGACCAACTTTTGTTATATTTTCGCTTTCTAATTTTATTCATATATTTATATTTTTTGAGAAATCCCTCTTATTTGCCGGTTTCTAAAAATAAAAAATCGTTTCTTATGAGTCAAAATTACGTGTATGTTGCTCAAAAAAATGAGTCAAAAGTAATAACAGGGAGTAATTGTTTGAGAAAACTCTTATCATATAATACATATAAACGTACGTGTATGTTGCTCAAAAAAATGAGTCAAAAGTAATAACAGGGACTAATTGTTTGAGAAAACTCTTACCATATAATACATATAAAATGTACGTGTATGTTTGATATATCGATAGATATTCGGTGATCACTTTGTTTGTTTTAGTTTAAGTCACATGTTTTCTTAAAGTCATGCTATTGTCTAAACTGAAAATAACAAGTGAGAAAAAAATATATCATATATATATATATATATCACATGCATACATATAAAATGTACACTTAATTGAGTTTGTTGATTAGTTCTTTATAAGAACTAAGAACCTTTTGAAAAGTAGATTTAACTATGTTATCCAATGTTCTATATTTGGCCATTGCTTGCCAGAGTTTCGGGAGTTAAAGTCTTTTAGATGAGTACAGGAATGGTATAAGATAATTTTTTTGTTCATGGGTAATCTCTGATTTAGAGGTACAAAAGTATAAATAGTTTCATTCTAATATTGTCGACTGAAAGAATTACAAAATCATCGTTGTCTCTATTTAAATAATTTTTATTACACATGTTTATGCAGTTATTATGTGCAAGGTATCAGTTTTCACCACCAAATTTTTCGTACCACCATTGTAATTTGTAAAGTATGTATTTACTTACTAAACAAGTGAAATGATTTTTGAAATCTTTATCTTCCTTTGGACAAAGAATCTAAGAGGGAAGATCTTAGTCGTCTCAGGTGACGTAGGAAGTCCGTGCATATATTTTACAGAAAACAGCTAAAAGACGTCAGAAAGTAAAGAAAACAAAATCTAAACAGTGAGGTTACGGAACAAGATGGGTGATGTGGTCTGATGGACACGTGTCGACATATAATTGATACGTAGGTAAGTTTTGACTTTTTGTGGGAGGCGTGCTGGCTGAGCCAGAGGAACCACACCAAGTGTTGCAGTGACTTGTCCCTATACTTTAATTACATTTTCATCCTTGGAGATTTTCAGAGTTTTTTTTTTTACTGTTCTTGGTTTGTTGAAATGGGGAAGAAGAAGAAGAAGAAGAGTCAAGACTATCCAAACCTTGGCAGAGTCAACCAAGTGTAGTCTCATTTGGAGTCTTAATATCAACGTTGCTAATATAGTAATTAGAAAACATGGATCAAAGGGCTCTTTATCATCATGTGCAAATGTGGTTCGGTACTTAAAAATCCCTTACCTAGCTAGAAGACACATGTTTCCATTGGACGTAGCATTGTTCAAAGGCATAAAAGCCAAAGACATGTTTTGGTAAAAAAAGTCAACAACATTGTCAACATGCGTATATACACATTCTTTGTTACCTGAGAAACTCGACTGTTCCATCAAATTGAGCAGTCGTTAGCCTCTTTTGCAAACAACAACACAAGTTACACAACCCCTAGTAAGAAAAATGTAGTTGATTGATGGGATTCACGGGAGGGTCCATCTCATGTTTGTCTCTATTCTGACTGGTCAAATATCATCAGGTCTTACCGCATATCAAATGGCCCATTAGCTCAGTTGGTTAGAGCGTCGTGCTAATAACGCGAAGGTCGCAGGTTCGAAACCTGCATGGGCCAAGTATTTTTTGCTATGATCTTTTTTCTTTCCTAGTCCCGTCCCTAACGTTTGCTTTTCTTACATTCGTATCCGTTATGTTTTATTATGTTAATTTATGTCCAAATTCAATTTTCTAATTACTACAAATCAACTGTCTTTTTTCTTTTTTCTTTTTTTTTTTTTTTTTTCTATTCCAAAGGAAACAAAAACTTCCCACTTGTTAATGCAGAGTAGGGTTTTAAAGCTTAACCTCCTCCAAATTTCTCTCTAAAACAGCAGAGCATTCGCATACAAGGGGATAACTTGAAGAGTCTCCTGTTGATAATAAGAGAGAGAGCAATGGAATCGGATCTGAATGACTACACCGTTATCAAGGAAGGAGAAGCTGAGATCCTCCTTCACAAGAAGAACCAAGTCTTCTTCAATAAAGCTCAGGTTCTTCTTATTGTTTCTCTTCCATTGTATTAGCTTATTTGATTTCGTTTCCAAAGTTCGTAGCTTTGTTCAACATTAATTGATTCACATCTTCAATACTTTGGTTTAGTCTATATGAATCAATGAGAAACCAAAAGATCACAACTTTGAATGGTATTTGATTGTTACAACTTTACTTGGTTAGGTGAACAATAGAGACATGTCTATAGCTGTCCTAAGAGAATTTATATCCAAACGCAAGCAAGAGCATGAAGCTAAGCTATCTAAAAGAAACAGATCAGCGTCCAATGTGGTTGACAAGGACTCTTCTGAAGCTTCCAAGGAAGGAACTCCAATTGAGAACGGTGAGCACCAAGTAGCATCTGAAGACCCACCAAGCTCTGCTTCCAAAAAACCTGAAGGAGTTGCACTTAGAGGACTCCAGCCTCCGAAAGTGCTCGAGGTCTTTCCTATGTTCTATATTATTCACTCTCTTGGTTTCATTGCTTGTTGAGATCTTGCAGTTATATAACTTTTAATGCATTCTCAGGCTTTGTCTGCTTCTGGTTTGCGAGCTTTAAGATATGCGCGTGAAATAGAAGGGATTGGTCAGGTTGTAGCGTTGGACAATGACATTGGTAATCTCCTCCTAATGAATTAGCTTAGAGGGACTTGTAGAAATCTTATCAGTATGCTAAGTTACTAACACTGTGTCCTTTTTTTTCTTTTGATAAGCATCGGTGGAAGCTTGCCAGAGAAACATAAAGTTCAATGGCTCGCTGGCTATTTCAAAGGTGGAGTCACATCATACCGATGCTCGTGTCCATATGCTTACCCACCCTAACGAATTTGATGTGGTAATGCATTCGTTTTATACTTGTGTTCATTTGCATATTGGTTGTTAGTTTGTTATACTAAAAACTAATCCTGGTTAATAATGTTGTTAGGTTGATCTTGATCCATATGGATCACCTTCTATCTTCCTTGACTCGGCTATTCAATCAGTCTCGGATGGTGGATTGCTGATGTGCACAGCAACTGACATGGCAGTGTTATGTGGCGGAAACGGTGAAGTTTGTTATTCCAAGTGAGTGTTTATGTGAAACATATACCAAGTGTAGCATTTGCCTAAACTGATCTTAAATCTTTTTGATGTATCAGATATGGTTCTTACCCATTGAGGGGGAAGTATTGTCATGAGATGGCTTTGAGGATCCTCCTTGCCAGCATCGAGGTTTGTTTATCTTTAAGCCATTACCTCTTTTACGAAATTAATCATTTTTCTTATGTTCCTTTTCCCTTAAATGTAGAGCCATGCCAACCGCTACAAGCGGTATATTGTTCCGGTGCTATCTGTGCAAATGGATTTCTATGTTCGTGTCTTTGTACGCGTTTACACGTGAGCTTCTCCTTGTCTAATCAAACATTGTAAAATGTTCTGTTTTGTCTTTTGATTCACTGAAACCTCAAAGCGCTTAATCAAATTGTCACAGCTCGGCGAGTGCAATGAAGAGCACTCCATTGAAGCTTTCTTACGTCTATCAATGCATTGGTTGTGATTCTTTCCATCTTCAACCTGTTGGAAGGTCTCTTCCTAAGGTATATGCGTCCGTTTGAACATTCTCTATGTAATGCACCTCCTAAGATGATAGAAACTTGGATTATTATAGCCAATGATTCTTAGTTCCCACTTTCTGTTATACTGTTGCAGTTATCTGTGTGGTCACTTTAATTTTTTTTTAATCTTGAAACAATTTTCTTATAAATATATATGATCATTGTTTGGCAGAACAACAGTGTGAGGTATCTTCCAGCAATTGGTCCAGTTGTGGCACAAGACTGCTACCACTGTGGGAAGAAATATAACATGGGCGGACCGATATGGTCTGCACCAATCCATGATCAAGAATGGGTTACTTCTATTTTGAACAGTGTTAAATCCATGAAAGATAGATATCCTGCTTATGACCGGATCTACGCTGTACTTACCACAATCTCCGAGGCAAGTTGCGAGATTTGTTTGTGTTCAGTTTATTAGAATAAACCGTGAAAAGGAGAGAGAGTTGATTTTATTGCTATATCTATGTTTTCAGGAGTTGCTAGATGTTCCTTTGTTTTTGAGTCTGCATAATCTTTGTGCGACGCTAAAATGCATTTCACCATCAGCTGCTATGTTTCGATCAGCTGTTATCAATGCTAATTACCGTATCTCCGGAACCCATGTGAATCCTCTCGGCATGAAAACTGATGCTCCTATGGAAGTTATCTGGGACATCATGCGTTGCTGGGTAAAACTAAACAGATGATTCAGAATGTCATTAGTGTTTCATTTAACCAAATCTTGTTTTTGACTGGTTTTATTTCTTGGTTGTTGATGTTTGTAGGTTAAGAATCATCCTATAAAGGCGCAAGCCCCTGAACTCCCTGGAAGTGTGATCTTGTCCAAAGAACCATCACATCAGGTCTCTTTTTGCTTGTTTTCTCTGAATTGTGGAAACTGGATAGAGTTCAGAGCTTGAATCTTTGTTTTATGTTACCGTTCAGGTTGATTTTTCGCGTCACTCTGGTTCGCTGAGCAAGGCGCAAGCGAAGAAAGTAGCTCGGTTTCTGCCAAATCCAGAGAAGCATTGGGGTCCAAAGCTTAGGGCAGGTCGTCAGATAACGAGCAAACATGTCTCTCTTATTGGTCATGAAGCAGTCAATGGCCACCTTACTCAACACCATGAAGAACTAAAAGAGGAAGAAGAAGCAGTGCAAGAAGATAATACCCAAGAAGAGCTGGATGCAAAGCGCCTGAAGACAACAGAGGATATTGCATCCACATCATAAGAATAATCACAACATGTTAACACACAAGAGATCAGATTTTTGGCTTCAGAAGATTTGTGTTGTACTCTTATGAAGAACTCTGTTTTGTTCTTTTCTGTTTATCAGTTTTGGTATTACTCAAGAGTTTTGACCCACTGTTATTGATTATCTCTGTTGTGATTTTATTAGTTTTCTCATCTATTATTATCCTTGTAGTGACATTTTTGGATAGAAAACAGACAAGAGCAAAGTACTTTATTAAACTGCTTATGGCTGTCAATAAATGTAGTATTCATTCAGAACAAACAAGACAACTGTACATTGTATGCTAAAAAGTTACACAAATGAACGAATACTCTAATTAAATTGTTTATAGTAAACTTATGATATGGGTAAATCATACAAATGGACTAAATTCATAAACCACTAATCATACAACACATTTAGCAGTAGTACCATTGGTCTTGGTCTTGTACTTCAACCTCAGGCACCAAAGAAGAATCATCAAATGATTTCATTTCACTGTAAACCAAACCAATCTCATCGTAGATCTCTTCCCATCTAGGATGAGCCTTATCTGCAATGAAAAACACGTGAAGCTCATCTTTGAGCTCAACCCAACTGCAACCAGGCTCCTTCTTAAGCTTAAAGCTTCTCATACTCCTCCTCAAATCCGAAACCTTCTCCCACATTCCTGCATCTGCGTACACATTCGATAAAAGAGTGTAAGCAGAAGAGTCTTGCGGATCAAGTCTCAACAGAGCAGCCGTTGCTTCTTCCGCAATCTCCACATTGTTTCTATGTATCGCGCAGACTCCTAACAACGTCCTCCATATAACATCGTCTCCTTCAAACGGCATCTCACGGATAAGCTTCAATGCCTTCTCTACCTTCCCGGATTTTCCCAAGATATCCACCATGTTGGAGTAATGAGGCAGCTGAGGATCCAAGCCGTACTCCGTCTTCATCATGTAGAAGTACTCGAGTCCTTTCTCGACTAGACCCATGTGAGCACAAGCTCGCAGTATCGATATGAAAGTTATGTGATTCGGTTTGATGTTTTCGAGTAGCATTCTCTCAAACAGCTTTATTGCTTCCTCTCCTTTCCCGTGGTGTGCATACCCGCTGATCATGGCGTTCCACGTCACGAAATCTCTCTTCAGGGCCTTCTCGAACATTAACCTTGAATCGTGGAGATCTCCACATTTCGAGTACATGTCAACAAGTGTGCTGCAGACATACACATCGGATTGCAACTCTTTCTTGATGACCTGAGCGTGAATCTGTTTGCCTAATCCAGCTGAAGCTAGGTTCGCGCAGGTATCAAGAACCGTTGCGTAAGTGAACTTGTCAGGAGCTACGCCCATCTCCATCATCCGAGTAAAAAGCATCTGAGCATCTTCGCTCTGCTCCTTTGTTACGTATCCGGAAATGATTGAGTTCCATGAAACACACAGTTCTTGCAGTCTCTTGTTGTGCATCTTTTCAACCTCTCCCGGAACATTGCCTAGAAGAAACAAACGACTGTGTATCTTCTCTGCCTCTTCTATCATCCCACACTTCGAATACATATCGATCAAAGAGCAACCAACAGAGGAGTTCGAAGCCATTCCTAACTTAACAACGTTGGAATGGATCTCCATACCGTTACCACCAGCGCAAGCTTTCAAAACGCTTCCAAAAGTAAACTCATCAGGCTCGATTCCAGAGCGGAGCATCGAGACGAAAAGAGAAAGCGTTTCGTATCCTCTCCCGTTCTGCTCATGCGCTGCTATAATCGCGTTCCAAGACACAGCGTCTCTTCTCCTCATCTCCTCGAACACACGAAAGGCTTCACTCAGAGCTTGGCATTTCCCGTACATATCAATAGCAGCGTTTGCAACGCAAACGTCTAGCGACAAGCTGCTTTTCACCGCCAAACCGTAAACCTGAAGCCCCTCTGAAAGACCTTTCACCAAGGCGCAAGCCCTGAAGACTCCTGACAAACTTATTTCGTCAAACCCAAGATCCGTTAACATGAGGCGGTGAAACACTAATAGAGCCTTGAAACCGTGCTCTTCCTGCGAATAGCCAGTAATCATCGCGTTATAAGACTGTCGGTTAAGATTCTCTGACTTGTCAAACAAAATTTGAGCGTCTTGCATGTTATCACACTTCGCATACATATCCAACGTCGCCGTTCTCACTATCCCATCTCCTGCAAAATCAGACTTCAACGCGTGAGCGTGTAACTGACCACCTAACCTCAACTCAGACAACGCAGCGCACGATCTTAATACGCTAGCGTAAATCGACTGGCTCACTCCACCACCTACCTTTTGCATCTCCTTGAAAAACACCAAAGCTAAGGACAACAAGTTATTCTGAACACAGCCCGCGATTACAGCGCTCCAAGAGACGGAGTTCTTCTCCGGAATACCTCGAAACACTCTAACCGACTCGTCAAACCTCTTACACTTTGCGTACATATCCAACAACGCACTTGCAGCAACCACATCAGCTTCATAACCCACTCTAACAACAACCCCATGAATCTGCATTCCTAAACTGCTATCCTCTAAACACGAACACGCTTTCAAGATAACAGCAAACGTTCTACAGTCGAACCCAACACCTGCCCTCCCCATGTCAACGAAAATCTCAACGGATTTAAAACTCTCGCCGTTTTGCAAATACCCAGAGAGCATCGAGTTCCACGACACAACGTCTCTCCCAGGCATCGTATTGAAGAAAGAACTGGCCTTTACCATGTCTTTACTCTTCGCGTAGCAATTTATCATTGTGTTCCACGAGACAACATCTCTCACGGGCATTTTGTCGAACAACTTGGAAGCAGAGAGTAAATCTCTAGAGTTTGTGTAGACTTGCAGCAAACAGTTTAGGACGAAGGTAGTGGGACGAAACCCAGATAGTATCATATGAGCATGAGCTTGCTTGCCAAGCTCCACCGCTCCTTGCTTCGCACATTCTTTGTAAACAAACGAAAAGTTCGTCGTGCTGATTGAGTTCACTTGTTTCACGAAGTCCGTAAAATAAGAAAGGACAGGAACTCTTCTGTATGAAACTATTTTCTCTGTTAGAGAATTATGGAGTGAAACCACTGCTCTGGTCATACGCAAGAATCTGAGATTCTCCGGCATAACGAACTCAATCAATCTCAGTGGTGTCTAAAGGCGGGATCAATACAATTAAAACTAATTCGGTTCGGTTTACTCGGTTTATTTAAATTAACTTTAATTTCACGATTTTCTAAAAGAAAACAACAATTTGTTGTAGTATAGTGGTAAGTATTCCTGCCTGTCAGGCGGATGACCCGTGTTCGATCCCCAGCAACAGCGCATTATTTTTACACGTCATCAGTTTTTCAGTTACACGTCATCAGATCAGATCATTACGGTTTTCCCTTTGAAATATTCATTTTCATTTTTTTTTTCTTAACATTTCTCTGAAACTCAACAATGGCGTCGACGATGAAGCCATGTCCCATAACCAACCTCGAAGAAGAGGCGGAGGACGGCGGCGCAGCCGTAGAACGTTCGATCTTTACACAGGATGACGAGTCTACGAGCGTATTCGTCTGCGACTCTCCTCCGTTCCACGACAGGGACATCGATTGCGATCCTTATTTCCCTTTCGCAGGCCACCCGATTTCAGATTCCGGATCGGATTCAGAGCTCGATCCGTACACATGTCCCATCGATTTCTTCGATCGAGAGACCTCCGAGGGGGTGTACTTAGGATCTGGAGGACTTACGGGCGATGATTTCAATGTATGGGGCTTTTATGAACCTAAGGAAGAAGAAGAGGAGAGGGAGATAGTCTTGGGGAGTAGATGCGAGTCCGGATCCGGGTTGGATCAGCAACCCGGGCTTCGAGTGACCGGTCTCGATTCGGATTCCGATTACGAAGATGACGTGTTTAATTTCACCTCCGGGGAGAGTGAGAATGTGGCGAATGAGTCGGGTCGGGTCGAGGTTGTTACGGGTCTACCTCCGGTTTGGGATTACGACTTGGGTGATGAAAATGAAGAGTGGGAGGAGGTGCGGAACGCTATTAACTGGACGGTTAGAGCTTTTAGTAGTTCCGAAGATGAAGAAGAGTTGTCTTCGCAATCTAGAGATGATCATGAAGAGGAAGAAGAAGAAGAAGATCATGAGCTTGACTGGCAGGTTTTGATAACTATCAACAACGTTGTTAATTACATTGAACAAGCTGAAGGTATCACGATCGACCCTGGCGATATCGATCCTAGCTACTACATGTATCTAGCTAGTTTGAGTGATGGTGATGCTGCTGATGATGCGATTCTTGGGCAAATGTTTGATAACGAAGTTGGGATCAGGGGGAATCCTCCGGCTGCGAAAAGGATTGTTGATGATCTTCCTGTTGTGGAACTTACGGTTGAAGAAGGGGACGTGGTTTGTGCGGTCTGTAAAGATGAAATGGTACTAGAGGAGGAAGTGAAGAGGCTTCCTTGTAGGCATTTGTATCATGGAGAGTGTATTACGCCTTGGCTGGGGATAAGGAATACTTGTCCGGTTTGCCGGTTTGAGCTTCCCACTGATGATCTTGAGTGTGAAAGGCATAGGGGATCACAAAGGAGCAACACCAGTTTTTTCCTTGCCGGGTAGGTATATTTAAAGAAATGTGAAGTATCTATTCGCATGTAAATAGCCACGGTGTAAAAGGCAAGATCCTTGAACTGCTTTGTTTTGTGGGAATCAGCACTTATCGTGAATGCGATAATGTTGAAGTTGTATATATTCCTTTTTATGAAATAAATTATGTTAAGACTTCGAAGTCATATCTTGCAAGTGTTTTTCAAGTTATATTGTCGTCATAGTTGTTGTAATATAGGAATGCAGTCAGGGCATGAAGATGAATCGTGGGGTATTGTTTAGCTGATTGATTCTCAAGTGTAATTAGTTTGCATGATCTGGATAGAGCAAACCTACAGGTTACCTTTTTGTAATGGCTTTGGTAATCTACAGGATGTTACTTGTTCTCTCAGTGTAAAGCTTATAGTTGTATCGATTGTTTGTGGTTTTTGAATTGGTTTTTGGTTTTAGTTTTTCCAAAAACTAGTTTCACGCCATTCAAGATTTTGCCAAAATAGTTTCTCTATAAAATAGGGAATCTGGTTTTTGAGTCTCCTATGCAATTAAAAGGAAAAACCAGAATCTGTGTTTTTGGAGTTTTCTCTATCAAACCTACGGCAACTGTATTTAAAGTAATTTGTTTATGGTTTTTTTTGTTATTAATTCAGGTACAATATATATGTATTTATTCAACACATTATTAATACTGGTATTTCTTACGTGAAGATATGCCTCCTTGATAAACAAATATATCTTTTTATTTGTAAGAGCCACATTTATTTAACAAAAAGACATGAAAACAAATCTAATAAATAATAATATTCTTTAAAACTAATTTATTCAATTATAATAAAATTAATAATTATAACTAATAAATTTGGTTAAATTTATATAAAGTTTATAATACAAAATATTAATTAAGACATTATAGTGTATATCAAAGGTTATGAGAAGTATTTATTTATTTACTAAATAAATATTTATAATTGATAGTTTTTCTTTTTTAACACAAATTTTGATTTTATAAAAGAACACGGGCCAAGCCCAATGGCCGAAGCCCACATACAGAGGCCCACAAACTAATCGGCCAACTAAACAAACCAGACAAAAAACCCTAAGCCCACATTGGCTTAACAGGCCCAAGCCCACCTACTCGAAACCAGCACCGACCGACTCTGGGAAACGCGTGCGTCGAGGAGGCAGAAGCGCGCCACGTGTGAAGATCTTGACCGTCAGTGCGCCACGCGTCGCTCCGCCTCAACCCGACCGTCTCCGCCTTCCCAAGCCGCCGTACCCAACCACTGAAAACCCTCGATTCGGCGGAGCTCTGAATCCCTTCGAGCCTCCACCGCAACCACATCTCTTCTTCACCACACTGAGACCCAGTCGGAGAGCATCCTCCCCTGTGGAGAGCTCATCCGACGGCGACACTACAAACCCTAAAAATCATAATCCGAAGAAACCTCTTCTGCTCCATGACCAGAGCCCATACTCGAGCAGACAACCACCCTTGAGACGCTGAAGCCGGCGACGTAAGACTGACGGAGTCTTAACCTCCCGGGGACTTGAGCTGACGACGACGAAGTTATAGTACCTTACGCCTCCCAGCGACTAGAACCGGCGGCGGCGGAGCTAACTAAGCCTCCACTTCCCGGGACAAAAAAAAACACAAACATCTTTATCTGTCCGCTCCTTTAGACCTCCGCGTCTTCACACCAGTGACAGAACCACCACCAAGGGTGACTGACCAGAGCTCAGGCAAGGCGGAAGCCGTTATAAACGAAGGTGAAACACAATCGGGGACTTTTTACTGAAGGACGACGGTCTCCGGCAACGGCACGCACGCTCACGCGCTGCCCGTTCGCCGGAGATCTACTTTCTCTCTCTTTCGCTACTTTCTCTCTCGAAATGCAGTTTTTTCAACTGATTATCTAGTTTAGTTGAATAATTAATGTATGCTATTAATATTAAAGAGAAAAATACGATGGAATGATAGTAGGTTCATATATTTCTTGAAATATATTAAAATGAAATGCAAAAGTTAAATTGGTGTATTGGTCCTTTGAAAAATAAGAGTAAAATAAGAATTAGAAACAAAAATATAAATATAAATATATTTTATTTAGTTAAAATATATTATGTGTATTTCCATATAAATATAAACTTAAATATATTTAAAATACAGCAAGTGATGTTTTCTTTAGTTAATACATTAACGTGTTTTCTTCACTAATAAAATGTTTTCTGAGATGTATCCGTCACTCTCCAGAGTTTAACTTAACTCACTCATCTCTACAGCCCAAGCAAAGAAGCTCCACCGACGATTCCTTCCAATCGAAAAATCCCGATCTGAAACAAACTAACTGCTCTAGGTGAAAAAAGTTTATCTATAGCAATGGCGGTGGCCTTCCGTGGAGGCTGTAACGGAGTCGGATCCGGACTCCGAAGCTTCTTCTCGTACCGGATCTTCATCTCCGCCTTGTTCTCTTTCCTCTTCCTCGCCACCTTCTCCGTCTTCCTCAACTCCTCTCGTCACCAGCCTCCTCACGATCACGTACGCCTCCTCTCAATTCTCTTTGTTTATGCTTCGATTCAATCAAATTTAGAAACGAATTCGCTGAATCTGAGCTTCGATTCGTCTAAACTAGAACTCTAATTGCTCGTTTAAGCTTCGATTCGATCAAATTTAGCATGAATTCGCTGAATCTGAGCTTCGATTGTTCGTTTTGTTCTGTAGACATTGCCGAGTGGTGGAAACGCGTATATGCAGAGGACGTTTCTGGCTTTACAATCGGATCCTTTGAAAACTAGGTTGGATATGATCCACAAGCAAGCCACTGATCATCTCACGCTTGTCAATGCATATGCTGCTTACGCTAGGAAGCTGAAACTCGACGCTTCTAAGCAGCTGAAGCTCTTTGAGGATCTAGCTATCAACTTCTCTGATCTGCAGTCCAAACCTGGTTTGAACGGCAATGCTCTTGAGGAGGATGCGTTTAGGCTTCTCGAGAAAGAGGTGAAAGATAAGGTGAAGACAGCGAGGATGATGATTGTTGAGTCCAAAGAGAGTTACGATACGCAGCTCAAGATCCAGAAGCTGAGAGATACGATCTTTGCTGTCCAGGAACAGTTGGCGAAGGCGAAGAAGAGCGGCGCCGTTGCGAGCTTGATCTCGGCCAAGTCTGTTCCTAAGAGTCTTAACTGTTTGGCGATGAGGCTTGTGGGGGAGAGGATCAATAATCCTGAGAAGTATAAGGATGCTCCGTTTGATTCGGCTGTGGAGGATCCGAGTCTTTACCACTACGCGATTTTCTCTGATAATGTGATTGCTGTGTCGGTTGTGGTGAGATCTGTTGTGATGAATGCTGAGGAGCCGTGGAAGCATGTGTTTCACGTGGTGACTGATCGGATGAATCTTGCGGCTATGAAGGTTTGGTTTAAGATGCGTCCTTTGGACCGTGGTGCGCATATTGAGATCAAATCAGTGGACGAGTTCAAGTTCTTGAACTCTTCTTATGCGCCGGTGTTGAAGCAGCTGGAGTCTGCCAAGTTGCAGAAGTTTTACTTTGAGAACCAGGCGGAGAACGCTACTAAAGATGCTCATAGCCTCAAGTTCAAGAACCCGAAGTATCTCTCCATGCTGAACCATCTCAGGTTTTACTTGCCGGAAATGTACCCGAAGCTGAACAAGATCTTGTTCTTGGACGATGATGTTGTGGTTCAGAAGGACGTGACTGGTTTATGGAAGATCAACTTGGATGGGAAAGTGAATGGAGCTGTTGAGACGTGTTTTGGCTCTTTCCATCGATATGGTCAGTACCTAAACTTCACTCATCCTCTGATCAAAGAGAGCTTTAACCCCAATGCTTGTGCTTGGGCCTTTGGGATGAATATATTTGATCTCAATGCTTGGAGGCGCGAGAAATGCACAGATCAATACCATTACTGGCAGAACTTGGTAAGTCCATATCTTTTTTAGTAACTTATGCATTTCAAAGCTCTTATCTTGCGTTGATTGTGTGTTATCTCTGAGCAGAATGAAAACAGAACTCTCTGGGAATTGGGCACGCTGCCTCCGGGACTGATGGCATTCTATTCAAAGACGAAATCACTGGACAAGTCCTGGCATGTGCTTGGGTTAGGCTACAACCCGGGAGTGAGCATGGACGAGATAAAAAAAGCAGCGGTGATACATTACAATGGAAACATGAAACCATGGCTAGACATTGCAATGAACCAATACAAGTCTCTCTGGACTAAATACGTCGATAACGAAATGGAGTTTGTGCAGATGTGCAATTTTGGTCTCTAGAGGGACACAGAGATGGACAAAAAGATCAAACCCGAAGAACTGAAAGATATTGATAAGAGGTAAACTCGAATCGATATGTTTCAGACATTCAGAGCATTCTTTAACTGATACACGTTTATCTTCTCTATATATAGGGTTACAAAGTATTTTGCTTGTTCTTTCTGTTATAGTTCTGTTCTTATTTTTGTTATTGTAACACTTCACAGCAAAAGCTTCCTCCAAAATTGCAATGTCTCTCTTTGTTGTGTCTTTCATACTTGTCTGCCTAAGATTAAGAAACTCATGTCCTATAATTTTAAACCGTTCCCTCATAAATATTCACTTTTAGAGGTATTGACTTGTGTGTATGAACTCAAACTTGAAGGTTGAGTTGTTTCAAAGCATTTGTTTGGTGGTGAATGAAGAATTTATTGGAGAGAACATTCTTTTTGCAAGTGTTTTTTTTTGTAACGGCAAATGTAAAATGGAGAGATATCTGATATGATTATTTAACTAATTTATAATTAGTGAAAATTTGCAATGTAAAATGTCCAAATTAAGAAAAATAACGAAGGTATGAAAAGTATAATTTTCATTAGTTTCTTATAATATAATAACAGCAGCATCCAATATAAGAAGCGAGAAGAGGAAAAGAAGACAACCACTCTCACCTTTTCACACCTAACCCGGAGTGGCCAATTTTGACGAGAACTTTATTTCTATTTGGTGCTCTAATCGGACCGTTCATATTGATACAAATCTCATACAAAACAACAGCTCCTGTCTCCGAAACCTTACAGTCTTTCAGATCTTTTCAAATCAATTTCGGGAGAAAGCAGGTTTGTTTCTCCGATCACTCTCTCTCTCTTTCTTTCGAGTCACATGTGTAATCGGAGGATCTCATCAGCTTTTTAATGTCATGAATCTCATCATTGATCTAAGATTATTTTGAAAAATCTCATTTTGATATTTGTTTTGATCGATACGTGAGTGTTCTATAGTAATCGGTTCTTCGATCTTGCTGTCTGCGTCGATCGTAGTTTGATTCTAGATCTGTAATAATCTTCTCCATGTGGATTGAGCCTTATTTTTATACTTGCATGTATTGATTATGTGTTGGAAACTTCGATCACTGGTTGAATCTATGAGTTTATTGTCACTTAGACGCCAAGTTTGGCTTTTGATCTCATCACTTATATACATGTGTTGATGCGTCTTAGATTTGAGATTTTTGAGGTGTTTTTTTCTTCTTTTGTCAGCAGCAGAGAGAAGAAGAAGACAATGGCTGTTCAACCAACAAGAATAGGCTTAGCTGGACTAGCCGTAATGGGCCAAAACTTAGCTCTCAACATTGCTTCCAAAGGCTTCCCAATCTCCGTCTACAACAGAACAACCTCCAAAGTCGACGAAACCGTCGAACGAGCCAAGAAAGAAGGAAACCTCCCTGTCTACGGCTTCCACGACCCCGAGTCCTTCGTCAACTCCATCCAAAAGCCACGTGTCATAATCATGCTCGTCAAGGCCGGTGCACCCGTCGACCAAACCATCAAGACCCTCTCAGCTTATCTAGAAAAAGGTGATTGCATAGTCGACGGCGGCAACGAATGGTACGAGAACACAGAGAGGAGAGAAAAAGCCGTGGCCGAGAACGGCTTCCTCTACCTAGGAATGGGAGTCTCTGGTGGTGAAGAAGGTGCTCGTAACGGCCCCTCAATGATGCCTGGAGGATCCTTTGAGGCTTACAAGAACATCGAAGACATTCTTCTCAAGGTTGCGGCTCAGGTCAGGGACAGTGGTCCATGTGTGACGTACATAGGGAAAGGAGGGTCTGGAAACTTCGTCAAAATGGTTCACAATGGGATTGAGTACGGTGACATGCAGCTGATTGCTGAAGCCTATGATGTGTTGAAATCCGTTGGTAAGCTAACGAACGAGGAGCTTCACGGTGTCTTCACCGAGTGGAACAAAGGCGAGCTCGAGAGTTTCTTGGTAGAGATCACTGCGGATATCTTCGGGATCAAGGACGATAAGGGTGATGGGCATTTGGTTGATAAGGTATTAATTAATCTCTTTTAATTTCTGATTAAAATGAACGTTTATAATGATCACTCTATAAGAAGAGTGTTAACAAACTATAAAACCAATAGTTAAGGTTCCAAACCTTTGTCCCCAGTATTAATAGTTAAGGGTCCGATTTTTTCTTATAAATGCACTTTTTTACATTAATATTTAAAAAAATAATAATAATAAATAAAATTAAAAAGGGGCACAAAAATATTTTAAATGTATATGGTTTTGTTTACATCACAAAATGTTACTGTAAAAAATTTTAAAACAAAAATTTGCTTTAGGGCCTCTAAAAATGTTAAGCCAGCCCTGTTTACAATGATCACTCTTCTTATACTGAAGAAAGAGTGTTAACAAACTATTAAACCAATATCAGAATATCAAACCGGTCAGTTCAGCAAACTAAACCGACTAATCTATTTTTACATACTCTGTTACAAGGTTTTGGACAAAACCGGGATGAAAGGTACCGGGAAATGGACTGTGCAGCAAGCAGCTGAGCTCTCTGTTCCGTCTCCCACCATTGAATCCTCTCTCGACGCGAGGTTCCTCAGCGGGCTTAAGGATGAGCGCGTGCAAGCCGCTAAAGTCTTTAAAGAAGGTGGATTCGGCGATGTTTTAACTGATCAAACCGTTGACAAGAAACAGCTGATAGATGACGTGAGGAAGGCTCTCTACGCGTCGAAAATCTGCAGCTACGCGCAAGGGATGAACCTTATCCGCGCCAAGAGCGTGGAAAAGGGGTGGGGGTTGAAGCTAGGGGAGCTGGCGAGGATCTGGAAAGGAGGGTGCATCATCAGAGCCATCTTCTTGGACAGGATCAAGCAAGCTTACGACAGGAACGCGGAGCTGGCTAACCTCTTGGTGGATCCCGAGTTTGCGAAAGAGATCATCGAGAGGCAGTCGGCTTGGAGGAGAGTGGTCTGCTTGAGCATCAACTCGGGTATAAGCACTCCCGGTATGTCTGCGAGTCTGGCGTACTTTGATTCTTACAGGAGAGAGAGGTTGCCGGCGAACCTTGTCCAAGCTCAGAGAGATTACTTTGGTGCTCATACTTATGAAAGGACTGATATGGAAGGGTCTTTCCACACTGAGTGGTTCAAGATTGCAAGACAATCCAAGATGTAATGATGTGATGAGTCTCTCTCTCAGTTTGGTATTCTCCCTTCAATAATGTATTCACACCTAGTGTGAAACACTGTGGCAGCCTATAGGCTCGTGTGTTTACTTGTATTCTTCTTTTATTTGTATTTCGAATAGGCATCAAACATCTTTTGCTACTACTTGGTTGTCCCTCTCTCGTGAAGTGACAACTTGAAATCTGCTTTTGAGTCATAGTGATGCATATCTTCTTTATTGTGGTATCAATTCAATTACAGTGTTAGACACTGTTCCACAAGATAATATTTCACTTATTCTTGTATTTGTAGAGAGAGTTGTGCGTAAACTACTGCAGTTATAGGAACATATCTGATTAACTCGTAATAATTTTACAAAAGTCACAAAAACTAAGGATTCATATATATGAGAAACCGTGGTAATAACTAGCCAAACTAGTCAGTTCAGAAAGAAGGAACAATTCCATAACTGGTATTGGACATTAGTGATGTTGAGAAGAGTTGTTCTGCATCAGCTTCCATATCTATCCTCTTTGCGAAACGGCCTTTGATCCTTGGTCTTACCTCTGCATAAGCCTTTCTTGAAGCATACCTTATTGTCTTCTCAAACTTCCTCCTCTTCTTCTTCTCTCTGTATCTCAGGACTCTAGCTTCCCTGTCAGCTGGAGTTAGCTGCTGCACCATCTGAGTAGGTGGGCCACATACTTGGTCTATTGTCTCTTTAGCGTGTTGGACTGTTGTGTCACTTGATGACTCTGGCACAACACTAACGTAGCTGTACTGAGGTTCTGTAGAGTAACCATAGTTAACACCCAAATGAAAGTTGTGTTGGCTTTGTTGCATGTGACTTGTTGATGATTCTTCAAGTTGAAGTGGCACAACTCCATCTTCTCCTCCACCAAAGCTCCTATGGTATTTACTGTACTGATCTTCGAACTGGTTGTCTATGCTGGAGCTGTAGTCCACAAGATCAAGATACTCAACACCAAACAAGAACCCATTGTTCTGATTGTTTTTCCCTGGATTAAGCATCAACCAGGAAGCCACCTCATCCGCATCCTCTTTTTCTTCACTCACCATCATGACATTATTATCTCCATCAGTGGCCATGGAGCCGCAAGAGTTTGAAGTTATAGGCACACGTTGATGACGTCTAGCTAGAGGGTTTGCGGAATGGATCTCAGCATCACAAGCTGTACAAAGAGACGCAGCGTCTGCTTTACAGAAAAACGCAGCCGGGGCAGACTCGCATGAGTCGCAGACACGGACACGTTTGGCTGCGTGAACTCGAGCATCGCAGGTGGTGCACAAGTAGGTAGAATCAGCTTCACGGTAGATAGTGCAGGCGGCTGAACGACATGTGTCACATGCTCGTGTACCACCACTCTCGTTGCTCTCTTCTTTCAACATACTAAAGAGTAAAGACTAAACAATATGTTTGTGTGTAATGAGATTGTTACTATGATATGTTGGTGAGATGGGGAAGTATATAGAATCTTGGGGTGAACACGTGGCATAGATTTAGTGGTTGTTAAAAGTAGTCGGATTAGCTTGTGGCTGGCTGAAGTTTGAAGAGAGGATATGCATTAATGATGAGAAAGTCTTGTCTTATATCATTGGCAAAAGGTGAACAAATCTACACCAAGTATATATCTTCTCTTCCTTTGTGTAGCTTTCTTCTACTTAGGACCACACCCCATGAGTTGACGTGGATGATCATGTTTAAAGATTCTCGGAGAGCTTTAAGTGTTGTCTTAGTGTTATCAATTTGCTAACGTTTACTTACATCATAAATGATCAAAGACTAGACAAACTTTCAAACACGGTAAAAAAGGAGTGAAGAACATTTAGAGGGTGCGGCTGACATGGCACTATGGCCATGGCGTATATGCATGGTGGACCTATAGTGACCAATGGGAGTATGATAAGTTAGACTTTTGTGAAGTGATTAGGATGTTTATGAGCCACAAGTTCTTGACAGATTTATCATAGTGAACCCTGAAATAAATTTTATATTTCTATATATCTCTATAAGGCTATAGCATAGTTTTAAAAATGCCTGCAAGCAGACAGAAAATCAAACCTAACCAAAACAAATTTAAATTATTTTAAATCGATATAAATTGGTCTAAATCAATTAAATTCAATAATAATGTGTACAAATCTACAAATTTGTGTAATTTATAATTAAATCGAAAAACTAAAGTTTTATATAAATTTCTAATATATATATAATACATCAATAATTTATTAACACCCGTGTAAATCACATCGTTTAAGTTTCGGATTAATCCGCCTAGTCACTAGTTTTCTTGAACGCTCAATTACTGTCTAGCATTTCTTAAACACTGAGAGTATAGCTTACATCTTGTTTGAATTTGATGGAAAATCATATGCATAAACTATCATTTGACACACACAAAAAAGCATTACCATTTTTTCAAAAAAAAAAAAAAGTATTACCAACTATAAAAAATTATAAATAAATAAAAGATTTCGATGGGCTATGATGAAAAGGAAAAGCCCATGGGCTAGAGATGCTTTCGCATTTCAGCCTCGTTTAAACTCGATTATGACAAATCCGACATTTTCAAATTCCCTCTGAATCTTCTGAGAGACGCTCTTACTCAACTAACAAGATGACTCCGCCATTGCTGAAGCTCGCGTTCGTCCAAGGTCCAAGAGATGGCGAATCTCTCGAGTACAAGCCCGGATCTACTATCCGCATCGGCCGAGTCGTTCGCGGTAACGAAATCGCGATTAAAGACGCCGGAATCTCCACCAAGCACCTCCGAATCGTATCCGACTCCGAGAACTGGATAATCCACGACCTTGGATCTTCCAACGGCACCATACTTAACTCGGATACTCTCGATCCAGATACTCCAGTCAATCTCGGCCAAGGAGACGTGATCAAGCTTGGTGAGTATACTTCCATTGTAGTGAGCTTCGAGACTGGTGTTCAGGTGGAGGAGGAGGAGGAGGAGGAGCATAAGCTTCCCCCGAGGCCGAGGAGAAACAACAGGCGCCTTCCTGTTGCGGATCCGGATCCGGATCCGGTTCAGGAGAAACCAAAGCGCAGGGGTAGGCCCCGGAAGAACGAAACGAAAGAAGCTGTTCCGGTGGAGAAAAATGCTCAGGGAAGTAAGAAGAACACTGAGGATGTTGAGAATTTGGGTTTGAATCCAGTGAAATTGGAGATTGAGGATATTCCTAAGGGAGTGGAGATCTCAGCGGTGAAGAGAGGGACAAGGAGCAGGCAGATCCGGAATGTGAAGTGTGAGGATGATGTTATAGAGGAGGAGAAGAGAAGACCTTCAAGGGCTACCAGGAGCACTAAGAAAGAGATTGGTGGAGATTCGTTTCAGGAGCTGGAGAGGGTCTTGAACCAAGCTCGTAAAAGCCGTGCGAATAAGAAGAAAGTGGAGAGCGCTGTAGAAGAGATGGAAGCTAGAAATGATGTTGGAGAGGGGAAAGGTTGCAGTGAAGCAAGTGATAAAGAAAATGAGAATGTAGAGCAGGTGGAGATTGATTCAAGGAAGAGCACAATGGTAGGAGAAGAGGACCTGAACTGTAGTGTTAGAGAAGATTTAGAGACAGAGAACTTCCAAGAGGAAAGAGACAGTAAGGGCGAGGGGGGTGGAGTTGAGACATCTAAGATGGTAGAGCAGGTTGAGATTAAGTCAAGGAATAGCGCAGTAGTAGGTGAGGGGGGCCTGGACTGTAGTGTTAGAGTGGATGTAGAGACAGATAACTTAGAAGAGGAAAAAGACAGTAAGGGCGAGGAGGGTGGAGTTGAGACATCAGATGGAAAGGCTGAGCAGGGATCCAGGAATGAAAAGAATGTAGAGAAGGTAGATTTAGAGAAGATGACACTAGGAGACTGGTTTGCATACATGAAAGTACACTTGAGAAAACAGATAGTGGATGAGACAGAGAAGTTGATAGAGGATATGAGAAGTAAATCTTTGAGAGTTCGCCACCATATTGAAGAGCAGAAGCAAGCAAAGGGACAAGGGCGTTCGAGTTAGTTTGACATGGTTAGATCATTAGCTATTGTGCTAGGCTTAGTATCATGACTTGTTAAGTTAGGTTGCTAAGATGTTTTATCGGCTTTATGTTATGTCTTTCTGTGGGTGAGATTGTCTGTATCTATATAACTCGGTTGGTGCTATAATCTTCATCATGGTTTTGTTTGTGCTAGGAACCACAACTTCTTCGAGTTCGTCTTCATTGTTAATTTTATGCACCCGCAAAAGGGAAATGGTCACATGTCTACTCGTGAATTGGTAACCAAAAGAAAGTCAAAATCTCTAGTAGCAACAGTAATATTTTTATAACCAATAAACATACAAGAATCTACTTTACGCTGAAAGCTGGAACAGATAAGACGAGGACTGTTGTGTGTTGAAAGCTAAAATCGTAGTTTCTTTTAAAGGATTTCAAAAGTCAACTCTGCAACTTGTTTGTTTTTTCACCTGAACCACCATCTCTGAACGGCAGTCACTGGAGTATTCAAGAAGGGAGCGTAACGTTGGATCATCGGATTCACCGTCCTTCCGATTTTGCTCCAATTGCTCTGGTGGTATCCTGCTGTTACTGGTGCTTGATACATCAGCTTCAGTAGCTGCCATTAAAGACAACAAAACCTCAGGCTTTTACTTTATTCATGAGAACAACTATCAAGATCCAATCAACAATCCTGGAAACTACGTTTATCTTTCTTCATGGAGAGTTATGAACAAGGTTTTGAACTAGACGGTTTCTTATGGCACAACACACATGATTTTCAACATGAAGAGCAAAAACCCACTTCTCATTACTGAGCTAATGCTCTTTAGACCATGTAACACTTAGTCTCAAAGACAAATAGTATCAACAAACAAGAAGAAGGTGTTTTGAAAAACGGTGGTTCCTCCTATAATCATGTTCAGTTGATCAAGTTTCAAGAAGAATTCTACTTGGAGATGTTGAGCCAATAGAGCGAAATGATGACTGGAACCAAAAGTAGAGCAAGAAAAAACATTTGAAAAGACGTACCTGCCAGTACATGAATGTCTGTATAAAGTTGCGTTGCCATCTGCAGTAAGTAAAATGACAGTTTCGATCAGATAAGTGAAAACGAGTAAATGCACTCATAAGATTCAATTATGAACTCAATTCAATTTGAAGGGTTCTGAACAATTTAGTGCTAATGAACAATATCGCTTCTAAAAACAAGAAAGAACGTACGAGAGCAGAGAGATGATCAGAAGGAAGCCAATGGCTATCTCAGCTTGCGATGAGAGGATGTTGAGGGTAGTTGTGTTTGATTCAACCCACACACAAGGGTCTTCCAAGTACTTTCTGATAACCATTACAAAGCAGGACACAGAGAAAGAGTTAAGCATCATTAAGAATCAACAAATGAAAACAAGTACTACAATCAAACCTGCTGATTCAGATGGATGCAAACTACCTGTATATGGTGGAGCGAGTGAAGTTACGCCTCAAGAACTTGGCTACTTGTTCAAGTGCTCGACACAAGATGGGAATCAAAGCAACTGAGACAAATCGATAGGGACTAACCAACCATTAGAATGTATATAGTTTGAAGAAAATCACCAAAAAAAAAACTCAATCAACAACTCTTACACTTGAGACAGAGATTTGAAGTGACAAATGTAAGGCAGTAGATGAAATAGATGAAATCCTTTGCCCCCACAATTGATTGAAAATAAACTTGCATTCCTTGCATATTCCATGCCCTTGGCCTCTGCAGATAACAAAAATTCGCTTACCAAAGGAAATTTGGTTCCTAGAGAGTAGAAAAAGGGGAGATCACATGGCTTACCCCGTAAAGAGCGTACAAGGAATATAGAGATGAGCACGCAGTTCCCATGAAAGATAGACGATAAGCCCTATTAGAGAGGTTCTTTGGTACTAGAGGTAACACTGCCAGCACAGCAATAACGAAAACCTACCAAAATATGTAAACGCATTTGCCTTCAGTAGTTCATATCTGAGTATAACAAGCACAACAAGAAATGAGAACAAAAAGACAACGACACCATACAAAATCTCCTGAGTGTCCGAGTAAAGAAGTCAACAGCATAAAGTAAAAGTAATCCCAACTCAGAGGCCTAATAAGAAGCTAAGTCTTTCACAATAATGAAAATCAAGACTTTTGATTGTAAAAAGAAGGTGCAGAGTGATCAACAAAATAAGTCTGCAGTTCATTGCATAAGGAGTGATTCTGATCAATAAATAGATTAATGTGCACCAAAAACAAGAAACTGCAATAGGTAAACATAGTCTTACCCAAGCATTGACAGAGAACTGAATAGTCTGCTGATCCCAACGCACTGAACTTGGGTTTGCTGCACCTGTCGTAGCAGACGGCCCAGCGGTTCGAGGAACCGATCCTGAAGAAGCACAGAGTTCATTGAGTATTACTTATTAAGAAGAAAGTTCATCTCATATAGGATTAACTAAAGTCATGACTATATAAATGTTCACCTGAGCTCCGAGAACGAGCTTGTTGTTCATTTGCATTAGTAGTAGATGCAGATGGTCTTGCAGATTGCGAAGAAGAAGTCGACGACATAGGCTCCACAACAAGATCAGGATCCTATGATAAATCACATACCTTTTAAACCTCAAAGTTCGCAAAACCTCCAAATCAAGCTGACTTGAATCTCAATTTCAAAGTGTTTAAAGATAGTACGGACCATGTAGCGTTGGTAGAATTTGCGCTTGTAGTGCTCGACGACCTCGGCGTGAGAAGCCATGTGAGGAGGGATCAGGATGTTTGACCAGTAATCAGTCCATCGAGAGTCGTTATCGTAGTCGTACGCTGCCGCCGCAATCTTCTTCAGTCGCTGGGGATCTTCGCCGCCTTCCGCCATCGATTGCGATCGCTTCTACTCCGCCCGATATAGATTCGATTCGGTTCGACCTTTCTCGGTCTTCTTTTGCTCCAGTCCTTTTCTTATTGTAATAGGAATCTTCGAAATACGACGCCGTTTAGAATAAAATAATTTTAACCAACAAATCTTAAACGCTGGCGTTTTGATTTTTTTTTCTGTATTAAAATGTGTTGACTAAAAAAGAGTTAAATTTCAATTACAGTGTGGTCTTTTTTTTTTTTAATTCATACAACTTTTATAGATTTTCATAATTTCACATTAATTTTTGTGATTTTTTATGTAAGGTAATCATCACACCAATAACAAAAAGATTTGATTAAAACTTTAAGAATCACTAAACCATTAATAAAATCTTTAATTTCTTCAAGTCTTTAAAAGTTTTTTTTTTGCTAAAACGTTAATATCATATAAATATGAAAAAATGAACTTACAAAGTTATAATCCTATTGACAACACTTCCAAGGCAAAAAAAAAAAAAGGAAAAACAAGGAAGTATTACAAGGGAGTATTGGAGTTTCAATCACCATTTCACGTAAAACTGAAGCCGAAAGGACAAGAGGGTGGTGTATTTTCTCTTGTCTCTTCTTCCTAAGAGAATGTTGCGCACCTCTCGATCAATAATCCTAAACACCGTGTTCGGTGGGATAAGAACCTGATTATGGAGGATATTATTTCTCTGCCGCCAAATGTGGTAGACAGTTGATTGGGTAGCTATCTTCTTCAAAATGGAGACATTTCCAGAGGCCGGTTCCTTGATCCATGATAGCAATTTCGTCCAGTTCATGAAGCACACATTAGGGGAAGCGAGTCTTGGCAGCACAAGCCTCCAAATTTCGGAACTATAACCACAGGTAAGAAGAATATGATCTCGTGTTTCAATTCCAAACAAGCAGACAGGGCAGTTGCTGGCATTTGTGACCCCCCATCGTTCCAGTCGGCTTCTCATAGGAATTCTATCTAGTTGTGCAATCCACATATTGAAAGCATGCTTAGGAACACACCCTTAAAACCATATCAACTTCGACCAGTCTTTGGGATTTTCACGTGGCCTGCAGTTTTCCCAAGTTCTTGCTGCAGAGAATTTGTTAAGCTGTGCGCCGTCAACTCTCCAGAAGTATTTGTCTTCACTAGTAGTCTGCATCGGGGGAGCAACCGTAGTAAGGTGGGCGTGGAGCAGGACCTCGTTGTCTGTTCTGGGGTGTGGCAGGTTCCAAGAGTTTCCTGGACAGGCTTCTGCAACAGAGGAGTGCAAAGGTATACGTAGTCTTCTTGGTCCATCATCCCCCAACAATTTTAATAATGAACCAAGAGGAGTCCAGCAATCACTCCAGAAACTGGCTTTTAATCCATTTCCAACTTCACAGGTAATGAATCTTTCAGCTAAGGGGCGCAGCTTGAGGAGAGATTTCCAAACCCATGAGTCGGTGTTTGTAGCCTGAATTGTCCAGAAACTATTGTGCCTCAGATTGTGATATCCATGCCAAGAAGACCACAGTCTTTAAAAGTTAGTCTTCCACTAACCCTTCCTTGGTTATAATTAGCTGTTTCTACGTGTTATATAACATCTATGAAACATCACCTACATCATCCATATTCAATCCAACGAAACCAAAATTATAAGAAATCAAATTTCATAAAATGTCTGGCCTTAAGCTAAGAAACGCGAACGTTCCTGTGCCGGAGCTCGATGATCTTTCCGAGCAGCTTCCATCAGAAACACGACCCGAGATGCTCACAAGACAGACGTCGATGTCTCAACGAGCCATGCCAAGCACACTGACATCAGCAGCAAATCTCTCAAACCTCCTCCCAACGGGAACACTCCTCGCGTTTCAACTCCTAACGCCCGTTTTCACTTCAAACGGCGTTTGTGACCATGCAACGCGTTTGCTTACCGCTGCTCTCCTGTTCCTCTTGGCAGGGCCGGTCTATGGCATAAGCGGGTGAAGCCGTGGCTTAGGGCAAAAAATTTAGAAGGGCATATTTTAGTTGTATATGTTTTTGTTGTCAATTTTTTTTTTAGTTTTTACAAATAATTAAGGTTTGTAAGGTTTTCTTAGCTAAATAGTACTTGTGGGAATAATTAATCAGAATAACATTTGTCGGATCCTTTAGCAATATTTATAAACTTGTATTAACAAATATATTTGTTAATTTCTATTTTAGATTACAACTAAAACCTTAGTTAAAAGTTAGCTACTAAATAGTTTTTCGTGTTGCCTCTTTCTTCAATTCTTAGATCATAATCTTAGTATTGACGAGAGGTACGTGACTAATTTATTAATTTCTAATTTTTTATAAAAAACTAGAAAATTGTGATGAGAGCAGTATCACGTATTGACATTATTAGGAATCGTTACGAGTTTACCCTTCTTTTGTGTTCACCAATCTTAGTGATAGTCAGTTGAAACTGTTATTTTTGAAAAACTTAACTACATAAGTTTACGTAGTGATATGAATGAAAAGATGCAAAAAGATCGATATTTCGTTAATAAGTATTTTCTATTATATTTTTTGTAAAATATTTTAAAAATTATCTTCTTTAAAAAATGTAATTATTATTATTTATTAAATAAAATATCAAAATTATATATATATATATATATTCCATATTTTAGTAGTTTAAGAAAACATTAGGATAAAAAAAAGCAAATTAAAAGCAAAAAATTATGAAACAAAAAGGAAAATAAAATAAAAATTTATAATAATGGCATTATGCATAATATTTTCAATTCATTAAGAATACTTTTGTAATTAACTACTTTAAAATTAACATGAGAACTACACGTAAGAAACTGACTTCTCAAATAATATTATAGAGATATAAATGCATAATTTTTTTGAATTGGCTTAGGGCATTATATTATGTTAGACCGGCACTGCCTCTTGGCCACGTCTTGCTTCGTGAGCTCATTCACTGATAGCGTTAAAGCTGAAGACGGAACAATCTACTACGGTTTTGTCACGCACAAAGGTATGTGGGTTGTTGATTACCCTGACCCGTCCGGGTTGGGTCTACCCGATTTATCCAAATACCGGATGCGGTTCGTTGATTGGATCCATGCTACGTTGTCGGTTTGGTGTTTGGAGCGGTTGCGTTGAGAGATAAGTATGTAACGGATTGCTTTTATCCGTCCCCAAAGAAAGAGAGTACCAAACATGTTCTGGACATTGTTCCGGTGGGGATTGGAGTTATATGTAGCTTATTGTTTACGGTTTTCCCTGCGAGATGTCACGGAATTGGATCTTATTACCGGAAATGTTGATCGCCGGTAAATATTTTAGCGGTTTTTTCGTTTTGGAAACGTAAAGAGAACAGTAGCGTTATTCTTTATTAGCTGTTGAACAATTATATAAGTAAGGGGGCTCATATATGTTATAAATGTTTGGAAGATATAGATTACCAAGTATGTCTTTTGTGTCTTTGTGTATCACAATTTTACTTTCCCAAAGTGCATGATGCATGGAATGATAGAACAATTGAAGACTTTTGTATCTTTGTGTTTTTGAAGTTGAAGGTCGGTTGAGAGCCTTTATATATGAGAGATCATCATTGATGTTTACTCTTTGTCGCTACTAAAATCGTTTCTTGTGAAAATGAATAAAAATGTGAGTACATAATGTTTTTTTATTCTTAAACTACATTTTCTTACAAATTCAAGTTTGAAAATATTCTTAGACTTTTTTTATTTGATTTATTGTTTAGATTTTGCTTAAAAAATTTTGATTTTCTTTTGAAAAAGGGATAATGAAGTTTTGGTTTTCTTTTGAAATTCGGATTTGTTTAAATATATGTGATAAATATTTACTTGTGATCCTATTTGATTTTAGTTTCAAGCGGAGAATCAAAAGATTTTTGGAGAATTGCTACAAATGGACGCTGCACTTGTAGCGGAGACTAAATTATATGCCAAGCTGGTAATCAAATATAAGTATATAGATCAATCTATTGGCTAATTAATCAATTAAAAATTACTGAGTTTAGTTATTTTTTTATATTATTTAGATACAAGGTCCTATTGAGTTGATCAGTGTATACTGACACCGACAAACTCTCCAGTGTATATAGATTGATCTATATATCTATTGATAGTTTGCCAATGTGCAGTCTACACTTATCGATTCGTCAGGAACATGTATTTAAGTAATATATCAAAAAATAATTGAACTCAATAATTTTTAACTGATTAATTATCCAATAGATTGATCTATATACTTATATTTAATTACATCTTGGCATATAATTTAGCTTCTTCTACAAGTGCAACGTCCTTTGTAGCAATTCTCCAAAAAATCTTTTGATTATCTGTTTGTAACTAAAATCAAATAGGATCACAAGTAAATATTTATCACATATGTTTAAACAAATATGACATTCAAGTGCAGCGTCCGTTTGTAGCAAATTAGCAATTCTCCAAAAATCTTTTGATTATCTGCTGGTAACTAAAATCAAATATGATCACAATTAAATATTTATCACATATGTTTTAAACAAATCCGACATTCAAAAGAAAACCAAAACTTCCTTATCATTTTCTCAAAAGAAAATCAAAATTTCCTTATGCAAAATCTAAACAATAAATCAAATAAAAAAATTTAAAAATATTTCAAAACTCGAATTTGTAAGAAAATGTAGTTTAAGAATAAAAACATTATGTACTCACTTTTTTATCCTTTTTCGCAAGAAAATATTTTAGTAGCGACAAAGAGTAAACATCAATGATGATCTCTCATATATAAAAGCTCTCAACCGACCTTCAACTTAAAAAACACAAAGACACAAAAGTCTCTCATTGTTCTATCGTTCCATGCATGCACTTTGGGAAAGTAAAGTTGTGATAAATTTTGATTGAATCCCAAAACCAAAGTTAACCTAACGATCAATCTACTATGCGTAATTAATTTCCGTACACAAAATTCAGTTAAAAATGATACATTCTTAAAAGAAATGATAAAAATGATACATATACTAATTTGTGTTAGTATTACTTAGAAAAATGATATGAATTTAACATCATTTAAATAAAAGAAGAAAATCTTGCATCAATAAGAAAATGACACTAACATAATTCAGTTAAAAATAATATTTAGTTTGTGTTGGTTACCATTTCGATATACGGAGGAGGATGATGATCTCGGAGGATTGCGATATCTCCGCATCTCTCGTGCTTCCTATTGCGCTTCATCTTGACCCCCCTTCAACAACAACAAAAAAACGCCTTGTCTTTTGGCAGTTTGGACTCAACAGACCCGCGTTTAAGCTCCCTGGTTGATCTAATTAATCTTCTGCTGGGGCTTTATCTTTTATAAAGCACCTGAATTATATTCACAAATCAACCAAAAGTTACAGTTTCAAAACGGGGGATATGGATCAGTTTAATGCTTTTGACAAGAAAGCAAGCAAACACGCACCTAGGGTGATGAGGGGATCACGCTTTCTGGTGAGCTTACTTCGGTAGTGATGGTTCAGGACATGATCCAATACTTTTGAGCTTATAAAGTGATTGCAACAAGCTACTTCAATTATCTGCAAAAAAACAAGCAAGCATCAAGACACGTTGATAATTTTGATTTTTGACCACTGCTAGTCTGCTACTCTTTCAATAATATTTAACTCTTTATCATAAGTACTAAGTAGATTGCAGTAAAGAAACATTTTGGCTCGTTTAATTTCAAATCATTATTGCTATATTCTTTTAAAGTCTACTACTTAAGTAATTTAATTATCTATTCTATTATAATTAAAATTTCAAATACATACGACGACGACAAACAAATTCAAACCACAAAACTACCTATTAAACGTTGGAACAAAGTCTAACCTCAAGTCCTGAAGCAAGCGGAAGGCAGAAGGGAATAATGTCAGTATCTCCTCTCCTTATTCAAAATCATTCATCAAACAAGCATGACTCATGAATTCATGATCATGTTATGAAAAACAAAACAAGTGTAAGCGATATATAACAACAAAGAAGAGCAGTGTGTTATCAACAATAATGTAATTTGTCATAGCAATACAGAAACAAGAATGCAATGTGATATACTGATATAGAAACCGAGAATAACATTTTTTTATAGCAATACAGAAACAAAAACAGAACAACACTTAAGAAACAACCAAGCCATTTAATACAGAAACAAAAACAGAACAACACTTAAGAAACAACCAAGCCATTTAATACAGAAACAAAAACAGAACAACACTTAAAGAAACAACCAAACCATTTAATACAGAAACAACAACACTTAAGAAACAACCAAGCCATCTAATACAGAAACAAAAACAGAACAACACAATATATCATTACACTGTTAGGAAAAAATTACTTGAATTCTTAAGTGACCCTGAAGTTGCTGCTGTGCTGCTTGGTTATTATGATTGTTTGCAAAGGATATAATTCTAGAGGGAGATTTTGATTTCTAACGGATTTTTTTTTTAATGCTAAAAGCTTCATTGATTAATAACCATGGAAGTATACTTTTTATTTTTTGAACACAACCATGGAAGGATACATTGATTAAGCTTCATTGATTTCTAACTGATCTGTTTACTTTTTTTTCCAATAAAAGGAAATATCCCTAAAATATGAAACGATGTTGTGTTGCTCAAAAAGGAAAACGGTGTCGCTTATCCAAAAAATCTTAAGCGCGCTGCGTTTTGTATGTGTTGACTTTTTTTTTTTAACTCGTTTACTTCGATTGTGGGTAATGTATTTAGGGTCAAAGCCCTGGCTGCTCTATGTCTAGAGGATCTGCGAACTTCAATTTTTCATTAACCAAATAAAGGTATACATGATTTTACACTACATTAATGTTTCAACCACACTTACAATAAAGAGATTAGTATCATCTAGTATCATTACATGGATCCTACACTACCAATCTGAACCTTTGCTGCAATTTAAACTCCAATGAACGCATACTATTCCCACGACCTAGGAATAGCCGGTTATAATATGTGTTGACTTAAAGAAATGAAATTTCATTTACGTGTGGTCTTTTTCAATTCATGCAAGCTAATCCAATATTATATATCATATGCGTAAACTTTAGTTATAATCAGGGCCCTGTTCGTTTGCTCACCCAGGTGATTCATCTGGGTGAAGATGCAAATTGATGTTCGTTTAGTGCATTATAATGCTACATCCAGATGGATCACCCAGCTGAATTTTTAAAAACTCATCTCAAATTCTCACCCAAATGAAGGTGAGTCTTGATGGTGCATCTGGATGCAGATGCATTTAGTTCAGTCCAAAATGACAAATGACAAAAATGACCTTTTAAAATCAAAATATTATTTTCAAACCGTAAATTCAATTTTTTGCATATATTTTTTTCAACTATAACCAAAAAATACATTTTCTCGCAAAAATGGAAAAAACACACTTTTCCGCCAAAACCGCAAGATGCATTTTTCCGCAAAAAACATAAAACACACATGTTTCATTAAAACACATTTTTTCGGCTAAACCAGTAAAACCACATTTTTCGACCAAAACCCAAAAAACGCATATTCCTACCAAAACCGGAAACAACGCATTTTCTCGCCAAAACAAAAAAAACGCATTTTTTCGCCAAAACCGAAAAACACAATTTTCTCGCCAAAACCGAAAAATGGAATTTTCCTGCCAAAACTGAAAAATGGTATTTTCCCACCAAAACAAGAAAACAGAATTTTCCCACCAAAACCGGAAAAACGCATTTTTCCACCAAAATTGAAAAACACAATTTTCCCGCCAAAACCGAAAAACACAAATTTCCCGCCAAAACCAAAAAACACAATTTTCTCGCCAAAACCAAAAAAAAACACAATTTTCCCGCCAAAACCGGAAAACATAATTTTCCCGCCAAAACTGGAAAACGGAATTTTTCTGCCAAAACCAGAAAACTGAATTTTTCCACCAAAACCGGAAAACACATTTTCCCGCCAAAACCGGAAAAATGTATTTTCCCGCCAAAACCGGAAAAATGTATTTTCCCGCCAAACCCAAAAAAAAAAACTTATTTTCCCGCCAAAACCGGAAAAGCGCATTTTCCCGCCAAAACCGGAAAAATGTATTTTCTCGCCAAAACCGGAAAAGCGCATTTTCCCGCCAAAACCGGAAAAATGTATTTTCCCGCCAAAACCGGAAAAGCGCATTTTCTCGCCAAAACCGGAAAAATGTATTTTCCCGCCAAAACCGGAAAAATGTATTTTCCCGCCAAAACCGGAAAAATGTATTTTCCCGCCAAAACCGGAAAAATATATTTTCCCGCCAAAACCGCAAAAATAACTTTTCCCGCCAAAATCGTGAAAAAAAACTTTTCCCGTCAAAAACACTTTTTGCGCCAAAACTTCAAAACACACTTTTTCCGTCCAAACCGCAAAAACGTATTTTTCTGCCAAACCTATAAAACATATTTTTCTGCCAAAACCATAAAAATGCACTTTTTCGCGAAAACACACATATTTCCTCAAAAACCGCAAAAATATTTTCGGCCAAAACCGTAAAAATGCTATTTTTCCGTTGAAACGTAAAAAGTTATATTTTAGTCATTTTATTAACAAGTCCACCTGGATGCAGATGGAAGTTAAAAAAATGAAAAGCAAACGAACATAGTTGCATTCAGATGATTCATCTGGATGCATGAACGAAATGATGAAACGAACAACACCCAGATGGAGCATCTGGATGATACATCTAGATGGACCATCTGGATGCATTTTCCAGATGTACAAACGAACAGGGCCTAGCTGTTCTACGTATTGTAACATCTATAAAACATCATCATCATTCCCATCATCCATACTCAAGCCAACGAAACCCCAAAACAAGAAAGAATTCAATTTTATAAAAATGTCTGCCCTTAAGCTAAGAAACGCGAACTTTCCGGCACCGGAGATCGATGACCTTTCCAAGCAGCTGTCGTCGGACAGACAACCCCTGGTACTCAAAAGACAGAGGTCAGTGTCTCAACGAGCCATGTCAAACACGCTGACATCAGCAGCAAATCTCTCAAACCTCCTCCCAACGGGAACACTCCTCGCGTTTCAACTCCTAACTCCCGTTTTTACTTCAAACGGCGTTTGCGACCATGCAACGCGTTTTCTTACCGCTGGTCTCCTCTTCCTCTTAGCCGCATCTTGCTTCATCAGCTCCTTCACCGATAGCGTTAAAGCCGACAACGGAACAGTCTACTACGGTTTTGTCACGTTCAATGGTATGTGGGTCGTTGATTATGCTGACCCGTCCGGGTTGGGTTTACCCGATTTGTCCAAATACCGGATGCGGTTTGTTGATTGGATCCATGCTACGTTGTCGGTTTTGGTGTTTGGAGCGGTTGCGCTGAGAGATAAGTATGTAACGGATTGCTTTTATCCGTCGCCTGAGGAAGAGACTAAACATGTTTTGGACATTGTTCCGGTGGGGATTGGGGTTATATGTAGCTTATTGTTTACGGTGTTTCCGACGAGACGTCTCGGAATTGGGTATCTTGTTACTGGGAATGGTGATCGCAGGTAAACATTATAACGTTTTAAACACATAAAGGCCGGTAGCATTTTCTTGGTGGGTGGACTTTCTTTATTTGTTTAATTTGTTGAATGTTTGTAAATTTGTATTCATACGTTATTCTTTGTTTGTTTCATCTAGCTGTTGAACAATTATATAAAGCAAGCGGGTCATATATCTAATATCTTATAAATTTTGGAAGTTATATATTATAAGTATGTCAGCTACGTCATATAATCAAGTATTTTTATTATATTTAAGATGTATTTAATACACTATACTTAAATATTTGATCAGAAACACGGGAATGCAAGTACGTTTTGCATGTTACTTCTATATCGTTGACTTTACTCTTTTGAGTATATAAGATTATCAAAAGTTTGTAGTTAGATTGTTATTTATATCATGGTCTTTTATTATTTTATGCACAACAAAATGATTAGGCCTTCATTCGCTAAGATCTGAATTTGTTGAAATTTTGTTTCTCACATATCTCAAAAGAGTCATTCTTGGGTTCACTCCCTAGGGTGAACCTATAGGTTCACCAACCAATAAAATTTCATTATTTCAAATTCGATATCTTTTAAAAAAAGAAACAAAATATTCTCAAATTATATTATGTTTTTAAAATAAAAAAAAGATAATAGTTACAGAAAAAAGAATTAAAAAATATATATTTTAATGTTCTCAACAAAACACTAAACCCTAAATCCTAATCCCTAAACCCTATATCCTAAACCCTAAACCCTTGGATAAATCCTAAATCCTTGGGTAAATCCTAAACCCTTGGGTAAACCATAAACCCTTGGATAAATCCTAAACTCTAAATAAAAAACACTAAAACCCTAAACTCTAAACGCTTGAATGTTTTAGTGTATAGTGATTTTGATTTAGAGTTTTGGATTTATCCTAGAGTTTAGGGTTTATCCAAAGGTTTAGGGTTTAGGATTAAGGGTTTAGGGATTATAATTTAGGGTTTAGGGTTTAATGTTATGCTGACGACGTAAAATATTTTTTTTGTAATTATTACTATTTTTTTTTACTTTTAAATTTTAAAAACATAATATAATTTGACAATATTTTGTTTCATTTTTTAAAAGATATCGAATATAAAATAAAACAATCCTATTGGTTGGTGAATCCTAATATAAAATAAAACAATCCTATATAACACACTGTAAGAAGAAACAGTACTATAACTACATATACGAATAACTGCAGATTCTATTACCTTAATTTCACTTTTGAATGGATCTAAAAAAAAATACTAAATCTCTATTTTCAACATCTCGAGTAAAAAATCGTTCCATGAATCAATAGGACCTGGTAAACACCAATGTACACAATCATTGTATAATATAACTTTATCTTCAGGTTTATGTCCAAATCTGCTTGGATGTCCATCTGGTCTTAACAACATCATTTGTGTTACATCTAGTAATCTCAAACTTAATCCATTACTTTTGTTTTTGTCTCTTTTCGCAATGCGAAATTCATCGAGCTGAATGGTGTGTGTCTCCAGATTCATGCCTTCCAACTCTGTCTCATTGCTCCTAATTAAGAAACCCAAATAGCTCATGTAATGAAGAGAACATTCGTATCAAAACAAAATATGAAAGTGATTAACGGCGGTTAAACCATACCTAAAAGGTCGAGTTCTCAGGCAATTACCACCTTTATCCCATTCACCTTTCTCAAAGTGTGAAGGTGCAAATGTTCTTAGAAACACCTCTCCTTTAAAATTCGCTAATCCTATGATTGTTTTAAACGTTGTTCTTAATGCTCTTCTATATGCAAAATGTGCACCGACATTTCTGACCCCGGGAATATAACAATACAAACATCCAATCATTTTTTGTTTGTCATAAAGGAAGAGTGGTCGAAAAAACCATTGCCCGGAGGAGATGATGATGTAATCGAACTCGGCGACTTGGGAAGCCCAAGAAGGGTCCGGTTCATCGAGGTAGAGGTTGTAGAATGAGTTAGGACCAGCTGGACCGTTTTCCTCGGACCGAACCAAATGTGTTGTCCAAAAGGTGGCGATTGTGAAGTTGTACGTTTTGTATTTCCATCTTTGGAAGTTAAAGTCGAAGTCTTGTTGTCGTGAGTCATCCTCGGGTTCTTCCACCTGAAATGTTAAGGTTAATGTTTGCCTTGTCATCAAATTACCTAAATGGTGAGATCGAATCAATAATTTATGCTTGCATGCATCCTCCACGTAACTAGGAAACTTGAACATGTGATGAACTTCATTTTTATTTTTGTTTATAAAATAATACTACAACAAAGCAATTGATTAATAAATATATTGGATATAATAAGCATAAGAATATGGGTACCCTCGAGAGTAGGCAGATCAAAGACTGCACGTGGTTTCTGTTAACGGAGTCACCAACAAACGCCATGTTTTTTCCTCTAACGATCTCAAGAAACTCGTAAGGATCAAACAAAGGGAGATCACACTCTTTCGGTTTCCATCTCCATTTCAAGAAACCTAAATCAGGTCTTCCATATTTCATGCAGTTTTGGTGTTCGTGTATCGCCCAGCATGTCGTGTTTGTGTAGTAGGGAGCTTCAGGGTTTGGAACCCACTCACCGGAGAATAGATCACATCCATTCGCTTTTCTCCTTTTCCGGCGATGCTCCTTTTCTTGATGCTCAACATTTGACGATGATATGGAAATGTTGTTACGCAAAGATGATGGTGGCTTGAGACCATGATATGTATCGTCATAATCGTTATCATCCAACAAATGTTCTGCAGATAATGTCTCATCATGATCCGATGATGATGACGCTATTAGCGGTGATGGACTGGATGAATGGTTATACGTAGAAGAAAGCGATGGCAAAGGTTTCTCCAATGATGATGTTGTTAAACGCTTGTATATCGATGATGGTGATGAATAATAGAGAGGATAACCAAAAAGAAGATAAAGGATTGGAGCTATTGTAAGTAGTATAAGAGGGAAGATCACTAGTCCTATGCGTAGTTTTGTTACAGGAAGTTCCATCTCGTTATTGCCAAAAGCTAAACCATTTTAAGAAAGAGAATAATAAAAAGTGATTAGGAATGAATTATCTATTTTAGTTTCAGGGATATGAGAGATGCCGAAGACTCTGGATTAGCATGAAACAAGGTTAGCTAATAGGTTATTTACTAAAATAAAACAACCATAATCAGTGTTCTACATTATATGTTTGATGCAGTTTTATAGGCTATGTATATATAATGTATGTTAACTAACAAAAAGCTACATTTTTCAAAATTTTCAGATGCAAAGAGACTCGGAATCAGTGGATTTGCTCTCAAACCGGTTTGGTTTAGCTGAGAGTTTGATAACCAAACGGTCCTTGTGAACCATCTTGATCTGGACCGTTCCTCTTCCTCCCAGCCAAAGATGGCATATCCATGCATGGAAACAGCTTGCTAAGCTCATTTCCTAAAGTCTCTGGCCTCACTCCCTTGTCATTGATCCCATACTTCGCCCTCTCTATAGCTTCCATTATATCTTCCCGTGACACCACTTCCCCACCTGAAAAACAATCAGCTCTTTTTAAACCCCGGGCATCAACAAGATTTGATGAAACAAAAAGGCCATTTAAAGACCGACCTCTACGAGCAGCGAGCAATATAGCTTCATTAACAATGTTATGGCCAGATCAGCTCCTACGAATCGAAAATTTGGAGGAGGCAGGCAAACATTAGCTAAAGCGGTTCAAGCTAGAACAATGTTGAGTAGTCTCCACATGGCAAAGCCCTTGTTCTGTTTGAGTTTCTTAGACAAGGTTCTAAGCCTTTGTTCACTTGATGCATTCGTTTATCTGAAAGATGAATTTGTATATATAAATATTTCAGACAAAAAAAAGCGTGTTCAATCGTTAAAAAAAAAAAAAAAAAAAGCGTGTTCGAAGTGGGCTTAGCATTGTTGAAGTATTTGCCAAGATGAGTGGTGAGTGAAGTTTTGCTTACGACCTGTAAGTTGACATAGCTTTTTCTTTCTTAAATGTATCCAAATCATAACACTGGAGGTAAAATACCGTTTATAAAACTCATACATGCTCTGAAAATTTTCCCTGAAGATGCAATGAATCCAAGATACCTTGCTTCCATTGGCTTACTCCATTATTAAGGTTTGTCTTTTACTTTCTGGTTTTAATAACTCTTCTTGGGAACTTGTTAACAGATAGTGAATGAATAAGACATGACATGATTTAACTTGATGATGGATGATCGATGTTATCTCACTTCTAGTGAACAATTGATGTTGATGATTATGATTGGTAAATCTCTGAGCTTTCTTTGAGTTAACAAACAATTGTGGCATTAATCCTTAGTTTGTATTCATCATCAGGTATCAAAGCGTTTTGAAGAACTGAAACTGGATTTATGAGAATTGAGAAGACTATTACCAAACCGTAAGAAAAAGAAACGGTTTAATCTTGTAACATATACCATGTGATTTGGGATTCGAATTCTTGTACACATATCATTTTATCTATCTTGTTGGAATATATTCTTCTGTCATCATATTTGACAAGTTGGGTGGGAATATCTTATCAGAAACCCCCTCTGAATCATCCTAGCAACTTCTAGGTAAAAGAAGAAGGTATATGGTTCTGTTTTGTATGAAAATCTCACTATTACAAATGTGAAAGATAAATTATTTTGTTTGGCTGTGGGTAAATAAACTATAGAAAGTGTGTATGTCTGTACAAAATCTAGATACTTTTTCAAAAGACAATTCCACCTTTAGACTAGAATAATTACGTACTTTTCATATCAAAAGTCCAGTGTTGATTATTACAAAATTGTATAATCTTTATGTTTGTAGCTTTGTTGACTAATGGAATCATGAATGAGTCACGAGAGGGTAATGGAGAGCCTTGGCGAATAGAAAATAAAATTCGATTCTTTGGGCCGCGCTACGTGACAGCCCACCTCGAGCTATTCGCCCAGATGATATACGTGTCATTATTTAACTGGTTGGTAGTTATCTAGTAATGTTGTTGCTTGTTATTCTCGGCGGAAAGATAATGTCAAAATATTTGTTTCAAAACAATAAAATAAGTTTCCTAGTGGATACGGAAACAAACAAATAAAATAAAATAAAATAAAATGTATTAATTACTATAAGATTTGTTGCTTTTATTTTAAGCTGTGGTCAGGAATCACGCAACCTATCGTTGAAAAATAGAACAAGAAAATGAACGGCTGAGGAGAGTCCTGAGCTTTCGCCTGTTTAAGGTTAAAGGGTAAAGAAGTAAATAACCGTGGCGCAATTAGGGCTTATAAAAGAAAGTGTTTCAACGTTGGCTTTCTCTTCACGAACGCCCCCTCATCATTACCAAATCATCATCTTCTTCAACCTTCTTTCAAATTAGGGTTTTCTTTCTGAGTTTTCAATTGATCAAAAGTCTCGCTCTTTCTCCCCAATCATCTGGATCTGGTGAGCTTTTTGTTTTTCTTTATTTGCGTTATAGATCTATCTGATTATTGTTCTTATCGCGAAATTGTTTTCTTAATGTAGAATTTTCGATTGTTTCGACTTTTTCAGGTTTGATATCTGTGGAAAGAAGGGATTCATAATACGTGGTCTTGATCTAAAATTCATAAAATATGTAAGTTTTCGATTGATCTAAGCATATAGTATTGGTTTATGTATAAGAGATTGATCATTCTGAGCTATGTTGATATATTCATTGTTAGATAACAAATCGTTACGTTTTAAGGGTTGATTAGCCGTAATCTTAGGTTCATATTGTTGTATTGGTATAATGAAACAATTTAATCATGTCTCGTTTGGTAAACCTTTATGCTAGGATGAGTAGTAAACGTTGTCGATTGATCTAACGCATATGCTATTGGTTTTTGTATAACAGATTGATTTTATATCTGAATTGAAATACTTATATTTTGATTAATGTTACATATACATAACTGTTTTTAAGGGTTAACTGTAATCTTAGGCTCACCATAGTTGTAGATCTGCTGCAACAATTTGATCATATGTCTCATCTAAGAATGAGTATTGAACGTTTTTTTAGATATGTTATTGAAATTTTGAAACTTTGAACATTGATGAGTATCTGTTCACCTTTACCTAACCATATGGTTTTGTTGATTACAGAACGCGTGAATGAGCTTATGATGGAATCTAAAGGTGGTAAAAAGAAGTCTAGCAGTAGTAGTAGTTCCTTGTTTTACGAAGCTCCCCTCGGTTACAGCATTGAAGACGTTCGACCCAACGGTGGAATCAAGAAATTCAAATCTTCTGTCTACTCCAACGTAAAGCTTCTTCCCCATCATTTTATTACCCTCTTCAATCATGACAGTATCAAGTTTATTAACAATGTGATTGTTTTACTTTCGTTGCAGTGCGCTAAGAGGCCATCCTGAGTTGTAGCGTGCACCGAGTCTCCAACTATAGTTATAGTTTTCTTTAGTTTCCAGTTTATAATTTACTTTCTTCAAAGCTCCGTTTCTGCTTGGTTCCCCAATCCAATCGTTCTCTCCTCTTACTACAAGGCGACATGGCTTTGTCTGCAATCGGTTTCGAAGGCTACGAGAAGAGGCTCGAGGTCTCTTTCTTCGAGCCAAGCATCTTCCAAGACTCCAAGGGCCTGGGTCTCCGTGCTCTGACCAGGTCCCAGCTTGACGAAATACTCACTCCTGCTGCATGTGAGATCGTGTCCTCTCTCTCCAACGATCACTTGGACTCTTACGTCCTCTCTGAGTCCAGCTTCTTTGTCTACCCTTACAAAGTCATCATCAAGACTTGTGGCACCACCAAGCTCCTCCTCTCCATCCCGCCTCTTCTTAAGCTGGCCGGTGAGCTCTCTCTGAGTGTCGAGTCCGTCAAGTACACTCGCGGCTCCTTCCTCTGCCCTGGCGGCCAGCCTTTTCCTCACCGGAGCTTCTCTGAGGAAGTCTCTGTTCTTGATGGTCACTTTACTAAGCTGGGTTTGAACAGCGTTGCCTACTTGATGGGTAATGATGATGAGACTAAGAAATGGCATGTCTATGCTGCCTCCTCTGCCCAGTCCTCCAGCAACAACAATGTCTACACGCTCGAGATGTGCATGACTGGTCTAGACAGGGAGAAAGCCTCTGTCTTCTACAAGAATGGCGAGACTGGTTCAATGACCGACAACTCCGGAATCAGAAAGATCCTTCCTCAGTCCCAGATCTGCGACTTTGAGTTCGAGCCCTGCGGCTACTCTATGAACTCCATCGAAGGAGATGCAATCTCCACTATCCATGTGACCCCTGAGGATGGGTTTAGCTACGCGAGCTTCGAAGCTGTGGGTTATGACTTCAACACTATTGACCTGAGCCAGCTGGTGACAAGGGTTCTGTCTTGCTTTGAGCCCAAACAATTCTCTGTGGCTGTGCACTCGAGCGTTGGAGTGAACGCATACAAGCCAGAGATAAGTGTAGACTTGGAAGATTACGGGTGCAGAGAGAGGACATTCGAGTCTCTGGGAGAAGAGAGCGGAACGGTGATGTATCAGACGTTTGAGAAGCTAGGCAAGTACTGTGGGTCGCCTAGATCTACATTGAAGTGTGAGTGGAGCAGCAACAATAGCTGCAGCAGCGAGGACGAGAAGGACGAGGGAATCTAGCAGAACTATTTTTGCTTTTTTTTTTTAATATTAATAATGAATAATTGACTTGTGAAGTTGAGTTACTCTTCTTCTTAAGCATTTGTGTTGTTGTGTCTTTTTTACTTTATATGAATTCTGGTTTTAATATATGTAAGACAATTATATTTGCTATTATGATCTATGGGTTTTTATACTCTCTCTCTCTTTCTCTGTTATCGTGCGCACTGTAAGATATTGATCTCTAAGTTTAGAACATAACAGGTTGCACTTGCACATACAAATACAACCACTAACAAGTTTTGTTCCACTCAGTGTATCTCCAACAAACATGCTTTAAGCTCTCCGGCCTTAGACACTTGTTTTCCCTCTCAATGGTCTCTTTTAGAAGGGCATTATTTGGATCCTTACGCTTAAGAAACCTTTACGAGCTTTTGATACAAGAGAGGAACTCCCCAACAAGGCGGCCATACTGCTCTATGAGAAGCTGGTTGAGATGAGAGATGGTGTTGTACCGGATGTGTGATTTTCCTAGAAAGAATAATCACTTGGCTAGTTTTCCGGATCTGGGATCGACAAACACAAGTACTTAACGAGTCTTTTATGTCCTGGTCAAACGGTTAAATGCGCCACGTACCGACGGACGCAACATTCTCGGACCAATCGTCGTGTCCTCAACACGTGGAGACACACCCAATCACGTCCCTTTGGGTTATAAATAGCAACCAAACACTCCCAACATTTTTACATCATCAGACACAAAGCAATCAATTAAAGCATCAGATTAAGTTCTAAGCAAGAAAGAAAATGTCAGACAAGCAAAACCTAAGCTACCAAGCCGGCCAAGCCACTGGCCAGACTAAGGTTAACTCTTGCAGTCAAAAGTCATTGATTGTTTGTTATACATGTTGATATACATACCTATGAGAGACTTCTATATATATATGTAAATCCATTGTTTTCTTTTCACTAAACGGGGTTGTTAAATTTATTTTAGATTTGGCAAAATGTATCTTATGAACATGTTCAAATGTGTCAACGCAGGAGAAGGCAAGTGGTTTGATGGATAAGGCCAAAGATGCTGCTGCTTCAGCTCAAGACTCCATGCAACATGTTAGTTTTCTCAGTCTCTCGTGTATTTTATAAGAAAACCATATTGAAATTAGACCAAAAACACACGTACATTACAGAAGAAAACTTATACGGTCTTTTAACGGTAAACGTGAATTGTAGGCTGGACAACAGATGAAGCAGAAGGCACAAGGAGCTGCAGATGTGGTCAAGGACAAAACTGGCCTGAACAAGAACACCTGAACAACTTTCATTTTGACTTTCTATTATAATCCTCTCTTTGAGTTATTTAATAAATTTGGAAAGGTTTTAATTCTCGTTTCTGCTGCTTCTGATGTTTATGTAACCAGATAATTTCCAGCAATATTGCAGGATACTATCATTTGAAAAGTAGATTTATTCATTACATGTTATGTAATAATAGTTTTTATAATTTTAAAAACATTATTTCATATGTCTTGCGGTAATTAACTTTTGTATAAATTTTAAATTTATAATAGTTTTGATAAATTAAATTTGTTGAAGGTGCCAGTGTATTAATTCTTAAATTAAAAAAATAAAATGTCATTCTAGAAAGGTGAAGATACTTGATTTAAATTTGTTAAAAATAATGTCAACAGTAATTTGTTTTGATGAAAATAAGTTAATAAAATATCTATTATGAAAACTATCACACATTAATAAAATATCTATTATGAAAACTATTTATGCATTTAGAAAATAATAACAAATTTAATTATCTATTATATTATAATATAGTCATTATTTTTATCTACCTTGTCTTAGTAAGACCATTTCATTAGTTAATCCATATGGTTTATATGGTTATTTATATTAATCATATAAATCTATAATATTTTTTAAAAAATCTTAATAATTCACAAGAATATTAATAATAATCTAACAATAAAATTAAATTATAGTTTTAGTCATAACAAAATCTATTGAGAAAAAATCTAACTAAAAATTCACAAATTTTAATAAAATACTGCATTAATTAGTTTCATAATTGGTGATATAAATTATTACTCCCTCCGTTTCATATTAAGTGTCGTTGTAGGGAATTTTTTCGTTATAAAATAAGTGTCGTTTTCAATTTTCAATGCAAAATTTATTAATTTTATTTAACAATTTATTATTCCATTGGTTGAAATATGGTTAGGTGTATATATAATTGTGTTTTTATATAGGAAATATACAAAATTAATTGTTTCCTTAATCTGTGTGCACAAACCCTAAGTGACACTTAAAATGAAACAGATGGAGTATAAAATAACGTGAAAGAACAGAATAACATAATACTAACAATGTGAAGTCATGAAAATCACTATTTTCTTGAAAAACGAATACAGCAAAGGCTCCAAACTTTTAGTGTTGTTTTAAAACTTCTAACCATATTCTACATTTGTATTAATGTATGATAAACTTTTTTTTCATGGTAAATGAGCATCTTTCAATTGTTTTTATCAATTAATTTAGAAAAACTTCATAATATTCCATAAATCGATGGAATAACCCCTATAAAATCACTATTTTCTTGAAAAACGGAGACAACCAAAGGCTCCAAACCTCTTTGAAAATCATCATATGTTCGTGCAAGATGCAACTAGTAATTAAAACAATATTGTAGTATTTTTTGAAATTTTCTCAAAATCTAGGTGTTCCCTACGAAAATATTGAGTTTTTGGTAAATACTTTATATATACTGAAGCCTATAATCTTTAGTGTTGTTTTAAAATTTCTAACCATATTCTACATTTGTATTAATGTATGTTAAACTCTTTTTCATGGTAAATGAGCATCCTTCAATTGTTTTTATTAATTAATTTAGTAAAACTTCATAATACTCCCTAAATCGATGGAATAACCACTATAAAATCACTATTTTCTTGAAAAACGGAGACAACTAAGGATTCAAACCTCTTTGAACATCATCGTATGTTAGTAGGATGCAACTACGCATTAAAACAATATTTTCGTATTTTTTTAAATTTACTCAAAATTTATGTGTTAACAACCCCTACGAAAATATTGAGTTTTTGGTAAATACTTTATATACTGAAGCCTATAATCTTTAGTGTTGTTTTAAAATTTCTACCATATTCTACATTTGTATTAATGTATGCTAAACTTTTTTTCATGGTAAATGAGGATCGTTAAATTGTTTTTATACATTAATTTAATAAAACATCATATACTCCCAAAAATTAGTGGACTAACCATTATAAAATCGCTATTCTCTTGAAAAATAGAGACAACAAAGGCTCCATACCTCTTTGAACATCATCATATGTTAGTGCATAATGCAACTATGCACTAAAACAATATTGTCATATTTTTTGAAATTTACTCAAAATCCTTGTGCAACCCCTACGAAAATATTGAGTTTTTGGTAAATGACTTATATACCGAAGCCTATAATCTTAGTGTTGTTTTAAAATTTCTAACCACATTCTACATTTGCATTAATGTATTTTAAGATTTTTTTCATGGTAAATGGGAATCGTTATAACTTTTTTATCAATTAACTTTTTAGAACTTCATAATACTCCCTAAATCGATGGAATAACCACTATAAAATCATTATTTTCTAGAAAAGCGGAGACGAGAAAGGCTCCAAACCTCTTTGAACATCATCATATGTTAGTGCAGGATCCAACTATGCATTAAAACAATATTGTCGTATTTTTTGAAATTTTTTCAAAATCTATGTGCTAACCCCTACGAAAATATTGAGTTTTTGGTAAGTAATTTATATATTGAAGCCTCTAATCTTTAGTGTTGCTTTAAAATTTCTAACCACATTCTACATTTGTATTAATGTATTTTAAGTTCTTTTTCATGGCATATGGGAATCAATAACTTTTTTATCAATTAATTTACTAAAACATCATAATACTCTCTAAATCGATGGAATAACCACTATAAAATTATTATTTTCTTGATAAACGGAGACGACAAAGACTCCAAACCTCTTTGAACATCATCATGTGTTAGTGCCTGATGCAACTAGCCATTAAAAAAATATTGTCATATCTTTTGAAATTTTCTCAAAATCTATGGGCTAACCCCTACAAAAATATTGAGTTTTTGGTAAATTCTTTATATAATGAAGCTCATAATCTTTAGTGATGTTTTAAAATTTCTCACATATTCTACAATTGTATTAATGTATGCTAAACTTTTTTCACGGTAAATGAGCATCGTTCAATTGTTTTTATCAATTAATTTAATAAAACTTCATAACACTCCCTAAATCGATGGAATAACCACTATAAAATTATTATTTT